>NC_084755.1:30143334-30288334 GCF_033978785.1 Entelurus aequoreus
AATGTTATTTTGAAGGCCAGTTGCAGAGCTGCGTGCGGAGAGATGTGTAGCAGTTCTGTCAAGTTACGGCTGACATCCTTTCTTCACAGTAAGTTTACACCACATCAGCAGTCACCTTAAAAGACTCTCAGAGAAGCCTGGGCTGATATTTGGTAAGTCAATGAATCGACGATATATAAAAATGAAGTCAGTAAGTTTTCCAGCATTGATAAATCGCTATGTGTTTGCTTCAAGAGCATTCACGCTTTTCATCGGTTTCAGCAGCTGTGCACGTGTGTGCCTCAGTGGAAAGAAAAGACGGGGGTGAAAACATCTTGTCCTTCATCAAGTGATTCGACTCTGTGAGGCGAAGCGGAACCGCGGCTCTTACGTTGATATTGAGGTTTGTGGGTTTTTTTTTATTATTGTGCGTGTTCGGCGAGTTTGTACTACAAATAAACGGTGGTAGTAATAACCGCTTTAAAACTCTCGACGGATTAAAATGATGAAAGAACTGTCATTCATAACTGCACTTGTACGGATGGACTGACTAGCACTAGATTTAGTGCTAACATGTAAACAACAGACATTGACGTCGTTCCCCAATCAAATGACTGTGTAAACAACTGAGCTACAGTATTCATATTAAATGTAAAGGATGTGTCAAGTTGAAACTCTGTTCAACGGGAAGTGAACTCACGTGACGTCACATTAACCAGAAGTGAAACAACTGATTACCCTTTACAATTAAAGATAAACAAATTCATGGCCCTGCAATGAGGTGGCCCCAGCACGCCCCGCAACCCCGAAAGGGACAAGCGGTAGAAAATGGACGGAAATTTAAACAAATAAAACCAATATGGGTCTTATGAAGCCAGAACAATAAATTATGTTTCCTCTGCCAAGAAAGTATATTGTGTCTATTTATTTTAGTTAATAAAAAAATGTAACTTGGTTGAAATATTTAAGTGTGTGTATAAGTACTTTTTGACCACATTCAACAACACCGCGATAATAATGATAACCGTGATCATTTTGGTCACAATAACTTTATTTAGCCATTTTGTTTATCGTTTAAGTTGTGCATATTTATTCAAGTGCAAAATTTCGCTTACAAAGTATATTTAATTTGTATTACCGGATTTTTCGGACTATAAATGGCTCCGGAGTATAAGTCGCACGGCCGAAAATGCATAATAAAGAAGGAAAAAAAACATATATAAGTCGCAGTGGAGTATAAGTCGCATTTTTTGGGGAAATTTATTTGATAAAACCCAACACCAAGAATAGACATTTGAAAGGCAATTTAAAATAAATAAAGAATAGTGAACAACAGGCTGAATAAGTGTACGTTATATGAGGCATAAATAACCAACTGAGAACGTGCCTGGTATGTTAACGTAACATATTATGGTAAGAGTCATTCAAATAACTATAACATATAGAACATGCTATACGTTTACCAAACAATCTGTCACTCCTAATCGCTAAATCCCATGAAATCTTATAAGTCTAGTCTCTTACGTGAATGAGCTAAATAATATTATTTGATATTTTACGGTAATGTGTTAATCATTTCACACATAAGACGCTCCTGAGTATAAGTCGCACCCCCGGCCAAACTATGAAAAAAAACTGCGCCTTATAGTCCGAAAAATACGGTATATATTTGTTTTATTTAACTTGGTATTTAAAAATTTACATTTCAATTGCAGTGTTGAAATATAGAAGAAATACAAGTTAATTGCATTTGAAATGGTATACTGCCATTATTAATATGTATTATCAATACAATGGTTATACAGTGGTTAATTTGGTCACAAAAAAAATTATAATTTGTGGGTCAATATATCGTTATTGGCCCAGGCATACCCTCAGTTACAAATTTAATCAATAAAAATGAGTTTCAGTCAGTGTTTACATTGCAGGATTGAAAGGAAATGTGGTTCACTTGGATCACTTCAAGCCAGCGAGAGCGGCCGTAAATCTTTACCAACACGAGTTGCGATGGCCTCTGTTACTGTACCTCCATCGCCTGCGGAGAATGCTGCCAAGTCCCTCACTTTCTTTTGTTTTGCCGCAGACGGCTTGCTGTTGGAATGTAATTTTAGCATAAGGGCATGTCTCCACAGCAACGTCTGTGTTTCATTTTTGTTTTGGGTTCAAAAAATAAACGCGTCCCCAGTGTCCTGTCAATAGTGAGTCACATCCAGGCAGAAACATTTCCTGGTGAGGATGATGTAACACTCTGCCTCGCTATAAGTGGCGCTGTAAGCAAACAAAGCCAATGGAACCACCAAAAACTACAGAAGAAGAAACTTTATGATTTATTCTGTTACTCTGGCCTTGTGGTTAGAGTGTCCGCCCTGAGATCGGTAGGTTGTGAGTTCAAACCCCGGCCGAGTCATACCAAAGACTATAAAAATGGAACCCATTACCTCCCTGCTTGGCACTCAGCATCAAGGGTTGGAATTGGGGGTTAAAGCACCAAAAATGATTCCCGGGCGCGGCCACCGCTGCTGCTCACTGCTCCCCTCACCTCCCAGGGGGTGATCAAGGGTGATGGGTCAAATGCAGAGAATAATTTTGCCACACCTATTGTGTGTGTGTGTGTGACAATCATTGGTACTTTTTTTGGGCAAACAGCGAATTGGAATTACCGTATTTTTCGGAGTAAAAATCGCACCGGAGTATAAGTCGCACCGGCCGAAAATGCATAATAAAGAAGGAAAAAAACATATATAAGTCGCGCTGGAATATAAATTGCATTTTTGGGGGAAATGTATTTGATAAAACCCAACAGCAAGAATAGACATTTGAAAGGCAATTTAAAATAAATAAAGAATAGTGAACAACAGGCTGAATAAGTGTACGTTATATGACGCATAAATAACCAACTGAGAACGTGCCTGGTATGTTAACGTTAACATATTATGGTAAGACTCATTCAAATAACTATAACATATAGAACATGCTATAAGTTTACCAAACAATCTGTCACTCCTGATCGCTAAATCCCATGAAATCTTATACGTCTAGTCTCTTACGTGAATGAGCTAAATAATATTATTTGATATTTTACGGTAATGTGTTAATAATTTCACACATAAGTCGCGCACCCCCGGTCAAACTATGAAAAAAAACTGCGACTTAAAGAGTCCGAAAAATATGGTAAAATATTATGGCGTGTGTTATTATTGTTTATGTACTGCATGTTTAGTTGATAAATGATGACGAGGTTTTGTTGACAACTGTTGTTGTCGCCCCATAGAAACGACAATACCGTTTTCAGTTTTCAGACCTTCCCAATCTGGAGCCAGTTTTCAAAAACTTTAGTTTCAGACCACCAAAAACGTGGAGATAAAAGGCTGAAACGGTACATATCTTCACCATTTCCACCTAAACACGGTTCTGTGGGGACAGACCCTAACATGACTACTAGTGGGCGGGGGAGAGGAATAATCACCCATATGTCTTGTGAATCAATATTGCAAAATTTTAAAGCTCGCGATCCATAAGCAATCAAATGGATTATTTTACTCAGCCCTATTCACAAGTGAGGGAATTCTAGAACGTGAGATCAACAGGAAAAATAAGAGTCTGCAGTGAAGTTTCACCTTCTGCTAGAGACGGAGCTTCAGTGGGTCCAGACGCTGGAGTGGACGCAGGAGGGTTCGTCTCTTGGATCGGACTGCTAGGTAGACCCTGGAAATACAAACATGACCCCGCTGTCAATCCAACACATAGGATTTATGAGGACTGAGGAAATAGATTTTTATGAGTAATGTTTTAAAAGTGGGATTAGCATTAAATTCTCACACAATTAAAGATTAAAAAGGCAAAAACAATACTGGCTTGGTACGAAACGCAGATTTAAAATCACCAGTCCAAACTGTAAACCTAGGAGAAACACTGTCCAGTCGTCCCTTGCAATTAATTGGTGTCAGACATGACTGCGATAAACAAATTTCCACCAAAAATTATGATTAATATATATAGAATATTTTCATAGTAGGAGCTTAAAAAAACCAAAATAGTTGTTTTTCAATTATTAGAGCCCTCTAGACATGAAATAACCATATAGTCACCTTTATACTGGTTTCCCCCAATAAAATAGCCTTGAGTGTTTGCTACTGTAGATTCCAATGGTAGCTCCTAGCGTCATTGTTATGGCCATCACCTAGCCACTAAAACACGTAAATACTTTGTCACATCCTGGGTAATTTCTCTAAGTGAGGCTTTTTTACACCGCAGGAACATTCCCATTAACCCTGGTGAATGAAATATCTCCCTTGGTTTCAACCAAAAACTAATCTTGTAGATTTAGTCCCACATAAAGAATTTTTAGTTCCTAGTAGCGAGGTAGGACTTTCGGGAGTTCCCAGGAATCTTAAAGGGGTCGAACCCTGATTGGTTGAACACAAAACACTCTGTATTTGTAGTTTCAGCTGTCATTAGCGTATGCGAGGGCAACTTGTTTATTTCTTGTGTTTCTATTACAACAAACTTGACAACGGAGAGAAAGAAGAATGAAAGGAACTTTATACTTGTGGGAACTTTTGTGGGGCTTCTTTGGCAAGGCAAGGCAAGGCAAGGCAAGGCAACTTTATTTGTATAGCGCTTTTCATACACAAGGCAGACTCAAAGTGCTTCACAGACAACAAAGTGAAATGAAAGAAAATAAAAGCAAAATTAAAATGCAGACAATAAAAATAAAAACAGTGCAGACGTTAAAAGTTAAAAGATTAAAAGATTTAGCTGAAAGCTAAGGTGAACATAAAAGTCTTCAGTCTAGTTTTAAAAGTAGTGAGAGTTGGGGAGAGTCTGACATCTTCAGGAAGTTTATTCCAGCTATGTGTTGCATAGTGACTGAATGATGATCTCCCTTGATTTGAGTTTACTCTTGGAACCGCTAACAGATTGGTCTCAGAAGATCTTAGTGATCTAGAGGGCGTATATAGTGGGAGCATATCAGTGATATACTTGGGCCCTAGACCATGTAGTGATTTATATGTGAGCAGGAGGATTTTGAAATCAATTCTCTGATGTACAGGGAGCCAATGTAAGGATTTAAGAATTGGTGTAATGTGCTCACATTTTTTGGTCTTTGTTAGAACTCTAGCAGCAGCGTTCTGAACAAGCTGTAGCTGCCTGACAGTTTTTTTGGGAAGACCTGCAAGGAGACCATTACAATAGTCTAGCCTACTGGTAATAAAGGCATGTACAAGTTTTTCTAAGTCTTGAGCTGACATGAGCCCTCTAAGTCTTTTTACATTTTTGAGGTGATAGTAGGCCGATTTTGTTACTGATTTGATGTGACTGTCGAAATGTAAATCAGAATCTAAAATAACCCCAAGATTTCTGGCTTTATTTGAGGTTTTCAGGGACAGTGATTGAAGGTGTTGGATGACTTTAAACCTTTCTTTTTTAGCACCAAAAACAATTATCTCAGTTTTATCTTCATTTAGTTGTAGGAAATTTTGGCACATCCAGTGTTTGACTTGCTCAATGCACTGGCACAGAAGATCTATGGGGCGATAGTCATTTGGTGATAGCGCTACATAGATTTGGGTGTCATCGGCATAGCAATGATGGTCAATGTTATTATTTTGCATGATTTGTCCTAGTGGGAGCATATAGATGTTAAATAAAGTCGGCCCCAAGATTGAACCTTGGGGGACTCCACACGTTACGTTGGTTGGTTCTGATACAAAGTCACCAATGGAAACAAAATAGTTCCTATCTTGTAGATATGACTTGAACCAGCTTAAAACTGTGCCTGAGATCCCCACCCAGTTTTCCAACCTGTCCAAAAGTATTGAGTGGTCGACAGTGTCAAATGCAGCACTGAGGTCCAAAAGCATTAATACTGAAGTTTTGCCAGAGTCTGTGTTTAGACGGATGTCATTTATAACTTTAAGAAGGGCCGTCTCTGTGCTATGAAGAGGTCGAAATCCTGACTGGAAGTTGTTGTGGCAGCCAGTAGAAGCCAAGAAGTGATTTAGTTGTTGGAGGACAACTTTCTCAATTATTTTACTTATGAATGGTAGATTTGAAATTGGTCTGTAGTTGTTGATAACAGAGGCATCTAGGCTCTGCTTTTTTAGAAGAGGTTTAATGACTGCAGTTTTGAAAGCCTTCGGGAAATTGCCCGATTTAATAGAATTATTAACTATTTGCAAGATGTCTGTTGATAGGCAGTCAAAAACATTCTTAAAGAAGTTGGTAGGTAAAACATCAAGGCAGCAGGTGGATGACTTTAGAGCTGTCACCGTTTCCACTAGAGTTTTAGAGTCTATGGCATTAAAGCTTGCCATCATTGCTGTGTTACTTTTGCCTAAATGGGGTGGTGATCCAACTTTTTTACTTGAGATATTGATGGTGCGTCTGATGCCTTCAATTTTATCAGTATAAAAGAATGCAAAGTCATTGCATTTCTGCGTGGAATGGAGTTCGGCTGGTATTTGTGTTGGGGGTTTAGTCAGTCTGTCAACGATTGTGAATAGGGTTTTGGCCTTATTTGTGTTGCTGTTTATGATATTGGAGAAGAATGTTTCTCTAGCACTTTTTAAGACTAAATTGTAGGCCTGGAGGCTCTCTTTATAGATGTCATGGTGAATATGAAGTTTTGTATTCCGCCAGATTCGTTCAGCCTTCCTGCACTCTCTTCTCTGGGCTGTTACAGCAGCAGATTTTCTCCAGGGTGCCTTTTGCTTGCCAGAAATCGTTTTAACTGTAACAGGTGCAATGATATCTATGATATTCACAATTTTGGAATTAAAGTTGCTTACAAGATCATCAGCATGACATGGGTTTAGAGGTGGTAGTGAGGAGATGGCGTTTTTAAAGAGGACATTAGCATGTTCATTTATGTACCGCTTTTTGACATTCTTTGATTCTGTTTGTGTGTCCGGAATTACAGAAATATTAAAGAAAACACAGAAATGATCAGACAATGAAGGATCAATCACAAGAACATCAGAAACATTGAGACCTTTTGTGATAATCAGGTCCAGGGTGTGTCCCTTATAATGTGTAGCCTCTTTCACATGTTGAGACAGTTCAAATGTGTCTAAAATAGTAAAAAGTTCTTTTGCGCCCTTGTCATTTAAATCGTCAATATGAAAATTAAAATCACCAGTTATAACCAGGCAGTCAAAGTCAGTGGAGATGCTAGACAATAGTTCAGTAAAATCATCAAAAAAATTTGCAGAATATTTAGGTGGCCTGTAGATAATTAACAAGAGAATTTTGGGAGAGCATTTCAACACAGCACACAGGTATTCAAATGATGTAAACTCACCGAGTGACATCTGTTTCCCCTGAAACATGTTTTTAAATATAGCAGCAACCCCTCCACCTCTTTTCCCCGATCTACATATATCAATGAAGTTATAGTTGGGGGGTGCTGTCTCGATCAGAATGCTTGCACTGTTATTTTGTTCCAGCCATGTTTCAGTTAAAAACATAAAGTCAAGTTTAGAAGTGCTAATAAAATCATTGACTAAAAATGATTTGCTATTCAGAGACCTGACATTGAGCAGACCCATCCTGATGGTGTTATTGACAGGCTTCGATGTTGGCTTTGATTTGGAGATAATAGGAATGAGATTGTTTAGGTTAGCAGGGTGGCTAAGTTTCCCAATGTTTACTCTCTTGGTAGTCACAACAGGGATGTAGAAGGTGCCATGATTTGATGTAGGCAACCTTGGCCCAGCTGATAATGTGGTCTACTGCTGAACCCTTTTCTGTATCAGAAATATTCAGGACTGCTGTCAGGGCGAGGCGGGGTTTGCCGTAAGGGGGAGGGGGAGTGAGCAGCGTCAGAGCTGGGACGAACTACTGAAGGTGGACGTTGAGGGCGTGTAAGGGGTTGGCGTGAGAAAGGTGAAGTATGGCTGGGGGGTTGTGGAGCACGCCTTCGTGGAGGGGGTGGTGGAGGTGAGCGATGATCTAGGGGGGTAAAAATCTGAGTAGGGTGGGGCGTGAGTGGGGGTAGCTCCCGGAACTCCAAGGGGGAGAAGGGGGGAGAAAGGTCTACTTGAGGGAGGGAGAAAGATGGAGACGTGGATGGCTTGGGGGATGTGGGGGAGGGATCTTCACATGCATTCAGAATGGAGGGAGGGGCGGTAGAGGAGGATAGACACCTCTCCTCTTTGCTCTGGTGTATCTCATGGTCGACGTTCTCCTTTTGCAGTGGCGGTCCTCCTTCGACGTTCCTGATAGGCTGTGTTGTGTCTTCCTTCCTCGGTGGCTCCTCTTGTCTCTTGTCCTTGGCAGTGATGATAGATGCAAGATGCAGGAAGTGAAACATGTTGTTCATGAATAGCTTTACTCCCATCTTATTCAGGCAAAGTCCGTCTGCCTTAAAAAGATGCCTGCGGTCCCAGAAAAAGCTAAAATTGTCAATAAAATGCATTGAACGAGCAAGAAGTGCACTTGATAGCCACTCATTCAGCGAGTAAAGTCTACTGAATCTCTCAGCTCCTCTCCTGATTGGGGGTAGAGGACCACTGATAAAAACGTCAGCATTCACAGCGCTGACTGTTTCAAAGAGTTTATTGAAGTGCTCTTTCAGCTCTCTTGATTGTTGTTTTACAAATCTTGTAGATTTAGTCCCACATAAAGAATTTTTAGTTCCTAGTAGCGAGGTAGGACTTTCGGGAGTTCCCAGGAATCTTAAAGGGGTCGAACCCTGATTGGTTGAACACAAAACACTCTGTATTTGTAGTTTCAGCTGTCATTAGCGTATGCGAGGGCAACTTGTTTATTTCTTGTGTTTCTATTACAACAAACTTGACAACGGAGAGAAAGAAGAATGAAAGGAACTTTATACTTGTGGGAACTTTTGTGGGGCTTCTTTGTGCTGAAGAACGCGATTAGTGGAATTATCTTGCAGTGTTTTTACTCAGCCATAGTCTTTAAACTTGTTTGCAGTTCCATGCTGTTTTTACAAACTTAATTTCCATACGCGAAGCTACAAGAAATGGACTGACTTTTTAGATGTATTTACAGAGGATTATAAAGTATTTAGTTGGACTTTGAAGCGGCGAGGCAAGCTGCTCACTGGAACTCCGATCTTGTAGTTTGAAGAGAAATGTGAAATGAAGGACGAGTGGACCAAAGGTAAATCACATCAAATATTTGCTATTTACTTTGTTACATGCTGTTTAAGTAGTCAGTGACACACCATTTGTGTAGTTATTAGCCTGAACCCACGTGAACCGCATGCTAACAGGCTACAATTAATCTGATGTGTTTATGTTGTTGCCGTGGGATAAACACTGGCATTTATTATTTATATATTGTTATTTACAGCAGAAATTAACTATAAGGACCCGCTGGACCATCATGAATTTTCGGACTGCTGGACACTGTGCACAAAAGCCTGAATTTCTATGTAAAATAAATCAGTTACACTTTGTTTTCAAATCATATTGTTTTGTAAATTATTGCTTGGCATTTCATTTACTTACACTTAAGTAAAATAAATATGACCAAATATTGTTTGTTTATTCGCATGGTATAAGTGTAGATATACTATACCACTCATCCATACATCATCAGCCTGATGTGTATAAACTGAACTGTGAATTGCGGTGAGTTTTAATTATTACCTCTTATCACCATGACTATCATTTCAAATCTAAGAACTCATCGAACAAGCGTCTGCCTTTTTTAATCCAAAGGGCTCATTTAAAATTGCTTATTTTAGCTTTGATACAACAGCGCCTCTGTCTACAACATTGTCCCGCCCACGTTACCATCTGATTGGTTATGCAAACCACACAAGGGTAAGAGGCAGAGGATATCAGAAGCTAAGTCTTTGGCAGGACTTTCAAACACATGGCAAGGAGAAAAGTGCTCTGGTGGATGTACGGATGTGCTGAGGTAAACAGAGAAAACTCTCCCGAAATTGTAATAAACATTGCATTCCTCTACTTGTCACAACTACAAGTAACGTTACTATGAGCAGAATAGCATAAAAACTTAACATCAGCGGCAGCTCTGCTCGCTCAGAGACGTCTCTGTGAATAACTTGAAACAAAGCTGCCGAAAATATCGAAATGGAAACAGTCTGTTAGAGTACAAACATGTTTGTGTGACTGAAAAAGATTAAAAAACTCAAAGTAAATGCAGTCTAGTTTTACTGCAGATACATACAAAGATGATAGAGAATAGTGTGTGCCACATGAGAAGCTGCAAAACAGCAAAGCAGTTTGTCATGCGTGATTAGTATCCCTGAATTATTTTGTATACCTATGCTGCTATATATATATATATATATGTATATATGTGTGTGTGTGCAAGCGTGTAGACTGCCTAACAATGCATAATAATACAAAATGTGGACTGTTACAATCATGCCTTGATAAAGATGTTAATAATATAATGTATGATATTTCTACCTAAATAATGCTTTACATTACGTTTTCTACTTTATATCACTGCATGACAATTAGGGCTGGGCGATAAAACAATAACAATATATATCGCGATACACATGTGATCAATATCAATAGAAAATGGGGTCGATAGAACGTTCGATAATTTCACTGAGTTCTGTTAGAAAAAAATAGGAAGAAAGGCAGAGCCGGAACCGCACGGCATTCTGGGGGGTGTAGGCAGACCTATCACGGCCGAGCCTGAACCGCAAGGCATTCTGGGAAATGCTAACAGGAAAAAAAAAAAAAAAAAGCAACAACGGCTAGCTGACGACGAGGAGTGAAACGAAACGGGAATATGAGTGCGGCAGCACGAGAGGAAATTGTAAATAAAAAAGGAAACGTCACGTCACCAGTTTGGCAGTATTTTGGATTTTTTAAAAATCCGATACGAATCAGAGTAATACCGTCTGCAAACTTTGCAAGGCCGTCGTCCCGACCAAGTCTGGGAACACGACAAACTTATTTTAGCACCTGAGCCGCTCTCACCCGCTGGAGTACAGCAGTATCAAACAGCCACAACCATCTACATCAGCCGGTGCAAGTGGAACAGCACCGAAGCGGAAACAACAGACCACCATCGTCTCGATGGTGGTCTGTTGTTGCCGCAGACAGTATTACTCGGCAGCAGTGCCATACGACAAAAATTCAAAACGTTATAAAGAAATAACGGATGCAGTGGTGTATCAATTAGCGAAGGACATGCTAGCGCTCAGCATAGTTGAGAAGTCTGGGTACAAGAATCTCATACACGTGCTCGACCCCCGTTATGTTCTACCTGGCCGAAAGCACTTTTCCAAGACAGCTATTCCTAAGCTTTACACAATGTGCAGGGAATCCGTGGAAAAGGAGATACTGAAGTTGGTTTGATTTTTCCATAAATGACTACAGGTTTGTTTTGTCACAGATGTTCAGACGCAAGTTTATTCCGATGTTTACAATATTCTGTAAGACATGTTTGTTTCTGCTTGCTTAATGTGACTGTTATTTATTTGCATACTGTATATTGTTACCAATATGGCTTTAAAGCCTGAGTTGTACACTACTAATTTCTTAATTACAATACTTTGCACATTTTGTTGGATTAAGCATTTATTTAATGTCAATATTTGCACATCGACCAGTATTTTCATTTATCTGACTGTTTTTCATAATGCTGACCTCGTTCTAAAGGTTAAAGGTTATATTTAAAATAAAAGTATTTAAATTCAGCCTTTTTTCTCCTGGTCTTTATTAAGAATAGTTTTTTGTTTTTTTATCAATAATTATCGATATCGACTGATATGAAACACTTATATCGTGATACATTTTTTAGTCATATCGCCCAGTCCTAATGACAACGTCTTAATAACTTTTTCCATTTTGTAAGAAAGTGTAATATTTCTAAGTGATTAGCCTGCTAACCATCACTTGTGAATTTTAAATCATTTTATCAGTCACAGTTGATGTTATTAGGGAGGGACGTAACTCCAGCCTATCTGTGTGGCAGGGATACAAATTATTTAGGGATACCACACTTCAGGGAGCTATTTATTTGTTTAATGTTTTATTTAATTGTGTAAGAGATGCTACTGTGCCAAAATACCCCCTGCCCTGTTTTTATTTAATTTTGTACTTGTTTTTAAATTAACAAGCTTCAGGCATTTAAACTAAGTTCAGTGTTGCAGTTTGTAATAGCATTATTTAAAATTGTAATTATTCTAGTATTATTCAAAATCTTAACGCCAATATGTCACTTGCTATCCCCTCTAAGGTTTCTCATTGTAGCCCATTGGGTTGAGTTTTTTCTTGCCCTGATGTGAGATCTGAGCCGAGGATGTCATTGTGGCTTGTGCAGCCCTTTGAGACACTTGTGATTAAGGGCTACATAAATAAACTTTGATTGATTGATTTTTACTGTAAATGAATATTTGTTCCAAATATCGGTTATCGGCCTCCTTCACTACTAATAATCCATATCGAACCCTGAAAAAATCATATCGGCCGATCTCTATAAAGAACATGGGAGTGGGACGGCAGAAGAGGAAAACAAATCTCTTGCAGCCAAGAGGTTGCCAAGGAACACACCCAGGCTGAAGAAAAACATAACCTTCTTACATGTTGATGATGAGCATAGTTGTACTGTGTGTGAGTCAGAGCGCAAGAGAAAGACTCACAGTAAGAAGGTACTCCACAGCTCTATGAGGGTTGTTGAAGCTGGCCCGTAGTGCTGCTACCACTCTCTCCCTCTCATAACCCATAGACATGATCTCGGTTAACATTGCTTCATACTCTGCTCCAGTCACTGGAAAAAAAAAAAAACATTTTCAAATTTAGCTGTGTATGCAACACCAGGAGATTTCAGTTGTACCTTCTTGAATAACTTTTAGCGTGGTCAACGACATGCTACTTTTACTTCAAGACTTAAATCAAAAGGTGTTAACCAGGGAAGTACCTATCGATCGGACGATTTTTGTGAAAAAGTATGTGATTGGTTATTGCCGAATAATGCCTTTTATTGTTCATCATGAATGCTGATCCACTCTGGCTGACAAGCGGCTAGTAGCTAATTATGTGTCTCCATACACAGTGTGCAGCGTCTCGCCCAAACTAATAATAATCACCTCAATTACTGCAAATAAACTACATTTATTAGTATCATTTTCACCTACTATATCACTGGAGGATGGGGCTTAACAGGTTACACAAGGTAACAAAGCCAGGTGCAGGCATACTCCGCTTTAAAAAACACCAGGAAGTAAATGTGTAGTATAGTTTAAAAAGTGTCGATGGAACGACATTACAGCAGAAAGTAAGTAGTTATTACTGGAAATTGACAAGTAGTTTAATTAGAGTCTCGACAGAGGAAAACATTAAGTGTTAGTGTGCCAGCATTGTCACAGTCACACGTAAAAGGAGGATTGCATTCATTAATAAATTGGTGGTGTCGATATTAAGGGTAGAATCAGTATACACAGTGATTTGATTGATATTTTTATTTTCTCAAAATCATTTTTATTGTTGTTGTAGTTCATGCCTACAAACTCAGAGAATAATTCCCTGGACACAGGAGGGCTTTGAGTGCAAAAGCCAAAGGACTTAAATGAGTAGTCGATAGTAGTTTCTGCTTTTGTTTAATTATTTTGTACGACTGACTTTGTTTTGTTCAAACAATTGTATGTAAAAACAATAAGGAAGTAGTTTAAAGAATGTGTTGATATTGTCAAACTGTCAATAGCATTCACCATAAAAATATTGAAAATTGTGCAGTTAAAACATGTGATCGGTATTGGTATCGACCGACCTCACTCATGGATGATTGTATCGGAATCGGCAACATAAAACCTTGATCGGAACTTCCCTAGTGTTAACATGAGGATCTGAATCTTTCAGACTTTTTGGGAGAAACAGATGGAGTACTTAAAGATATATTTATATTCCACGTCACATACATACACAGTGGCCTGAAATAGCAACATGACATAAAGGCATGTGCACAATCTATGAGGTGGCCTGGGTGGAATCTCTGTTCCTAATCAGGACTGCACAATAGAGACAGCTTTTCTTACAGCTTAAATATAGGTAGGATTTATTGCTCTGTGGCCTGTAAAACAGCAGTTGCAGTATATGGCATAAAATATATAAGCCACATTGTATATATGGTTGGGACTAGACCTAAGCTGATACTTGATAAGTCAATTAATCAAACGATAAATAAGAATTAACTTGATAACTTCGCCAGGCTAGATTAATCACTATGTGCATGTGTGTTTACAAGCTCTTTGCATCTGTTTCAGCAGTTGGGGGCATTTGTACTGCATGCACATAAACTAATAATGATAACCGCTGTAAAACTCCTAAGGGTTGGTGTTATCGTATCAAATTAAAATGATTGACAAAGTGGTAAAATTATGGACCGACTAACGTTTGCTCGCTAGCTAGCTTAAATGCTATATGAAAACAAAAGACAACATCTTTCCCCATTAAGAAACAACACTTGTTTAAAGGCCTACTGAAATTAAATTTTTGTATTTAAACGGGGATAGCAGATCCATTCTATGTGTCATACTTGATCATTTTGCGATATTGCCATATTTTTGCTGAAAGGATTTAGTATAGAACAACGACGATAAAGTTCGCAACTTTTGGTCTCTGATAAAAAAAAGCCTTGCCTCAACCGGAAGTAGCGTGACGTAGTCAGTTGTTCACTTCCTCATATTTTCCTATTGTTTTCAACGCAGATAGAGCGATTCGGACCAAGAAAGCGACGATTACCCCATTAATTTGAGCGAGGATGAAAGATTCGTGGATGAGGAACGTTAGAGTGACGGACTAGAATGCAGTGAAAGACATATCTTTTTTCGCTCTGACCGTAACTTAGGTACAAGCTGGCTCATTGGATTCCACATTCTCTCCTTTTTCTATTGTGGATCACGGATTTGTATTTTAAACCACCTCGGATACTATATCCTCTTGAAAATGAGAGTCGAGAACGCGAAATGGACATTCACAGTGACCTTTATCTCCACGACAATACATCGGCGAAGCTCTTTAGCTACTGAGCTAACGTGATAGCATCTGGCTCAAATGCAGATAGAAACAAAATAAATAAATCCCTGACTGGAAGGATAGACAGAAGATCAACAATACTATTAAACCATGGACATGTAACTACACGGTTAATAATTCTCAGCCTGGCAAAGCTTAACAATGCTGTTGCTAACGACGCTGAAGCCAACTTAGCAACTGGACCTCACAGAGCTATGATAAAAACATTAGCGCTCTACCTACGCCAGCCAGCCCTCATCTGCTCATCAACACCCGTGCTCACCTGCGTTCCAGCGATCGACGGCGCGACGAAGGACTTCACCCGATCACAGATGCGGTTGGCGGATAGCATCGGTTAGTGGCTAGCATCGGCTAGCGCGTCTGCTATCCAAGTAAGTCCTCCTTGTGTTGCTACAGCCAGCCGCTAATACACCGATCCCACCTACAACTTTCTTCTTTGCAATCTCCATTGTTCATTAAACAAATTGCAAAAGATTCACCAATACAGATGTCCAGAATACTGTGGAATTATGAAATGAAAACAAAACTTTTTGTATTGGCCTCAATGGGGGAGCCTTACCTCTGTTCTACTGGCTACGTCACGCGCATACGTCATATCCAAAGGAGTTTTTCAACCGGAAGTTTAGCGGGAAATTTAAAATTGCACTTTATAAGTTAACCCGGCCGTATTGGCATGTGTTGCAATGTTAAAGGCCTACTGAAACCCACTACTACCGACCACGCAGTCTGATAGTTTATATATCAATGATGAAATCTTAACATTATAACACATGCCAATACGGCCGGGTTAACTTATAAAGTGACATATTAAATTTGCCGCTAAACTTCCGGTTCGAAACGCCTCTGAGGATGACGTATGCGCGTGACGTAGCCCGGGGAACACGGGTATGCCTTCCACATTGAAGCCAATACGAAAAAGCTCTGTTTTCATTTCATAATTCCAAAGTATTCTGGACATCTGTGTTCGTGAATCTGTTGCAATCATGTTCATTGAATTATGGAGAAAGAAGCTGAGCAAGCAAAGAAGAAAGTTGTCGGTGCGAAATGGACGTATTTTTCGAACGTAGTCAGCAACAACAGTACACAGCCGGCGCTTCTTTGTTTACATTCCCGAAAGATGCAGTCAAGATGGAAGAACTCGGATAACAGAGACTCTAACCAGGAGGACTTTTGACTTCGATACACAGACGCCTGTAGAGAACTGGGACAACACAGACTCTTACCAGGATTACTTTGATTTGGATGACAAAGACGCAGACGTGCTACTGTGAGTATGCAGCTTTGGCTTCTAAACATTTGATCGCTTGACCGTATGTGCGCAACTTTTTTTTGCGTATGTACGTAACTTTTTTTAAATATATAAGCTTTATGAACCTTGGGTTAGGTGAACGGTCTTTTGGGCTGAGTGATTGTGTGTGTTGATCAGGTGTTTGAATTGTATTGGCGTGTTCTATGGAGCTAGGAGCTAGCATAGGAGCTAGGAGTTAGCATAACAAAGACGTAGGTGTTTTTATGCAGGATTAATGTGTGTCATATTAAATATAAGCCTGGTTGTGTTGTGGCTAATAGAGTAAATATATGTCTTGTGTTTATTTACTGTTTTAGTCATCCCCAGCTGAATACCAGGTACCGTGAGTATGCAGCCTTGGCTGCTAAACATTTGATAGCTTGACCGTACGTGCGCGTCACGTACGTAACTTTTTAAAAATATATGAGCTTTATGAACCTTGGGTTAGGTGAACGGTCTTTTGGGCTGAGTGATTGTGTGTGTTGATCAGGTGTTTGAATTGTATTGGCGTGTTCTATGGAGCTAGGAGCTAGCATAGGAGCTAGGAGCTAGCATAACAAACACGCAGGTGTTTTTATGCAGGATTAATTCGTGGCATATTAAATATAAGCCTGGTTGTGTTGTGGCTAATAGAGTATATATATGTCTTGTGTTTATTTACTGTTGTAGTCATTCCCAGCTGAATATCAGGTACCGTGAGTACGCAGCCTTGGCTGCTAAACATTTGATAGCTTGACCGTATGTGCGCGTCACGTACGTAACTTTTTAAAAATATATAAGCTTTATGAACCTTGGGTTAGGTGAACGGTCTTTTGGGCTGAGTGATTGTGTGTGTTGATCAGGTGTTTGAATTGTATTGGCGTGTTCTATGGAGCTAGGAGCTAGCAGAGGAGCTAGCATAACAAACACGTAGGTGTTTTTATGCAGGATTAATTTGTGGCATATTAAATATAAGCCTGGTTGTGTTGTGGCTAATAGAGTATATATATGTCTTGTGTTTATTTACTGTTGTAGTCATTCCCAGCTGAATATCAGGTCACCCCCGGCTTTCACAGCATCTTCCCTATCTGAATAGCTTCAACTCTCCACTAGTCCTTCACTTGCACTTTACTCATCCACAAATCTTTCATCCTCGCTCAAATTAATGGGGAAATTGTCGCTTTCTCGGTCCGAATCTCTCTCACTTCATGCGGCCATCATTGTAAACAATAGGGAACTTTGCGTATATGTTCAACTGACTACGTCACGCTACTTCCGGTAGGGGCAAGCCTTTTTTTTATCAGATACCAAAAGTTGCAATCTTTATCGTCGTTGTTCTATACTAAATCCTTTCAGCAAAAATATGGCAATATCGCGAAATGATCAAGTATGACACATAGAATAGATCTGCTATCCCCGTTTAAATAAAAAAAATTCATTTCAGTAGGCCATTAAGATTTCATCATTGATATATAAACTATCAGACTGCGTGGTCGGTAGTAGTGGGTTTCAGTAGGCCTTTAAACACATTACTGTCTAAACAACTAAGATACAGTAATCACAGTAAACATAAAGGCCAGCTGTTTTTGCAAAAATGTGATCAGTCTACATTCGACAGTGTCGAGTTGAAAGAGGGTGTTTTCAACAAGAAGCGATCAAATACGTGACATTGCATAAACCAGAAGTGAAGCAAAGTGATCACTCAATATGCATTTTTGAAAAAAACATTCTAAAACATTAACAAATTAAGATTAAAAAAAAGAAAAGATTAAAAAAAGTACTGAAAAATGAACTGTATTTAATTAGGATATTGAAAAGTGTATTCTTCAATTACAATGTTAAATTATTAGGGCTGTCAAAGTGAACACGATAACGCGTTACATCCGGTCTTACTACCATAACAAAATGAAAAATCGTCTTACATTACGATCATGCTTTGTCAAGAATGTTTTGTAATGTTCTACCTAAATAAATGTTTTCTGGCAAATTGGAATCAAGTGTATATTCTTTTATAACATGCTCTAATTGATAGTCCTCAATTACAGAATGTTTATCAGGCTGAATATTACACTTTAATAATAAATGGAGAAGGTTAAAACATTGTCATGCAAAGATATGAATACCATTAACTTGTATAACATGTATTGTACAGAATATCAGAAGCATGTGTTCAGATAGAAATATCACAGTTTACATTACCAAACATCTTTGACATCCAAACCATGATCGTAACAAACCACATTTTGTGTTATTAGTGAGTGAAACTGGTGTACTCCTCCTCTGAATACAAGTGCTCCTACAGCAGGAATACAAATTCTGTATTCCCACAAAATACAAAATTTGGCAAGACAACACACTGCAGGAATTTTTATTAAATTCTCATTAAAAGCATGTTCATGTCCTTTTTCATTAAAGCAAACCAAGTGTCCAGTCATGGTAATATAAACTTGAAAATTATCTGTCTTGGATACACGTTCTCACAAAAAATCATACTTATCAGCAATTAATCGTGG
Organism: Entelurus aequoreus; assembly: GCF_033978785.1. Classification (NCBI taxonomy): domain Eukaryota; kingdom Metazoa; phylum Chordata; class Actinopteri; order Syngnathiformes; family Syngnathidae; genus Entelurus; species Entelurus aequoreus. Next base: position 30,162,087 of record NC_084755.1, read on the forward strand.
TTAATTTTGAGTTTATTATGAACAAACAAAACTTTTAATCGTTTGACAGTCCTATAAAATATACGAGAAATACAAGTTTATTGCATTTGAAAGGGTATACTTGCATTAATATAATGTATTATTATGTGCAGCTTATGTGGTCTTAAAATATTGTTGACAATAATGTCTTTTATCAGCAAAATATCGTCCAACCAAATTTGTTATCAGCCCAGACCTAGTTGTGACACTTATTTGTTCGGCTTGTTTTTTATCCAAAACATGAGCATCTACTCATTTGAAAATCAGGCCACACTATATGGGCTATATGACCAGATGTGCATCAACAAAGTTACAGTGACAGAGCATCAACAAAAGGAACTATTTTAACTAAACCAGTTGAGCTGGCCAAGCATCCAATCGTTGCTCACGTTTAAAGAAAATATAGCATTCATAAACTTGCAAAATTATACCAAAAAGTGATTTATTCACTCTAAAAAACAAAGATGTTACTTCTCTATGTGATGTTTGTAAGGTTGGTGGTGACTGAGTGATGACATACCTAATGCAGATGATGCGTCCAAACCCTGGCCACCTCCACTGGAACTACACAACAAAAAAGTTAGAAAGAAAATAATTAACTTTATAGAATGTATCAGCAGTTACACTTTAAAAATGACCCTAGACAAAAAGGGAGGAGCATAGTACTGGTATGAAGACAAAATATGTCATTTGGATACATGTAGATGAAAAAGGAATGAATACAATTTAGTAGGATGAATTGTAACAAACCAAGGGTGTCAAATATTTTTCACCGATGGCCACATACTGAGAAATAAATTAAACAACTGCTGGGGCCACTTTGAAACATTTTGTACATGAAATATTCTAAAACCAATGCAATGCTATGATATTTGAAAATCTGTTATTTTAGCTTTTGTGTATCCATCCATTTTCTACCGCTTGTCCCTTTCGGGGTGCTGGAGCCTATCTCAGCTGCAATCGGGCGGAAAGCGGGGTATACCCTGAAAAACAAACTCCACACAGAAAGACCCCGTGCCCGGGATTAAACTCAGGACCTTCGTATTGTGAGGCACATGCACTGACCCCTGTGCAATAGGTAACAAAATACTTGTTACAGTTGTGTCTAATAGACCTCATTATAAAGTATTATACTTCATTATTAATGAATCAGAATCCTCAGAATGAATTAAATCGGAACAAGTCGAAAGCCAAAACAAAACTAGCTCCAGGACCAAAATTTACCCCGGGCAGCACTTTGGAGAACCTTTGCCTGCTTAAACTAAAAAGCAAGGGTATCAAACTTGTTTTCATTAAGGGCCATATCGCAGTAATGGCTGCCTTCTCAATGAGTTTTTTTTTTTTATTAATTTAAACTATGCATACAATGACCTGTGATAATTCATGATTAATCAAAATTCAACTGTGATGCATTTGCTTAAAAAAACATTTGACAGCACTAATATCAAATTTATAGTCACCTCATGATATTGAACCATTTTTTTTCAGAATCAGAAGTTTTATTTTTGATGCATATGAGTATTAGATTTTTTTTACATACGTTTGATATCATAATTATTTTTATGTTCGAAAAAATATTTTGTAATACAGTATAAAATAATATATTTGGCATGATTAGATAATATTAAAGTTTAAAATATATGCATTTTTTTCCTGTAAAAATTGTAAGAACGAATGCATTTAGTTAAAAGAAAAAGAAAAAAAAGTAGTATTTTATTGACATTTTTCCATGCTTTCGCAGGCCACATAAAATGCTGTGGCAGGCCAGATCTGGCCCCCGGGCCTTGAGTTTGACACCTATGCTATAAAGAATGAAGAGTTACACATTTAATAAGCAAACAGGCACAATGATCACACACACTTTCAATATGAAAAGTCCACAGAAGCTTGAAAGTAACATTGCTGAAATCATTTAGTCAACATTACTTAGCACCCCGTTCATAGAAAGTCAAACCCCAATCACAGTAAAGGAACAGTAGTTGGAAAAATCACTGCACTAAAATATTTTTCAAACTCATCTTAAAATGTCGGACTGCAACAAAATACAATTGTAATGACATAATCTACCTGGCTGGTTGTTGGGTTTCTGTTGCTGTAGGACTTGGCTCCTCCTTGGTCTCCTCGGGAGGTGTGAGGATAGCTGCGGGAGTCGAGGCTGGAGCTGATGGTGGGGTTGAGGCCGGGACAGATGTTGACGTTGAACCAGCATCCTGGGCAGGGAGTTTGGGGGCTTCCGAAGCAAGAGGCTCCGCGGCCGCAGCTGCAGGCTTAACCTTTGTTCAGGTTTAAACCAAAACAGTTTATTGTAAGATTACAAACGTCATATTTTCACATTCATCTAGGCTCAACATTAGCTTCACCTACACACAATCTGATGAGATTAGAGGTGCAACAATAAACTCGATTACACATCTTGTATTGCTTTGATTATTTGTTGTGTCACATACAGATTTGGGGCGACATGTTTGTTGTTGCTAATAACACATAATGCACTTGGTCTGCCACTGTATACAAAGACACAGCAGGAGGGCTCACTGTTGCTAATTTAGCGACTTTGTGGCTAGACCCCTGTACTCTTTTTAAAAATAAGTAACGTCTGTGTTTATAGGGTGAAACAAAAACAAAAAACTTAAATATTGGGAAGTCCTTAACATTTTAAAAGGCAGTGAGTCCACATATTTGATTTAAACAATGCCAATGGTTTAAGATATCCAGCATATTAAGGCTGCTGTTTCTTCTTCTGTGACGTTGACCCACTTATCATCCACTTGCACGAGGAGCACCTCCTGTCTTGAGCATGTGAAACAGTGACTAAATGAAAGAAGTTTAAACTAGCAAAATAAAACTTACTTGGTGAGAGTGCATGAATACTTGCATCATTATTTGGTCACACTATCCCAAGCATGTGGTTTTTTTCTCTTCGGTAGTTTGAATTTGTAAGAGATGCCACGATAGCAAATGGCCAAAAAAAGCACAGTTTATCAAAAAAACTGATCATCAACCAGTTTTAAAATGTAATTACCGTATTTGCCTTTACACTGTGAATGGTGTCTGGTGCATATTGCAAAGATTGGACAGCCACAATTAGATTTGCCGGTTTGTGTAGCCTTGCTTATAAACACCAGGGGTTTCCCCAGACTGCCATTATACCTGTAGATGTGTGGGCGGGGCTGGGGGGCGTGGTCAATAGGACTTCATCATATAATTTGCATAATATGCAATGATGCATATATTTTCTTTAAAAGAAACAAATGTCATACAGAGTTAATTTAAACACAAATGTGTTAATTAGTAGTATTAATATTTTTTCTTTATAATATATCATTTTGCTCTATTTTTCAAATGTTGCTGCTTATTGTACAATTTAAATTTTAGAGATGTTTTTTATCCTTTCAGTGAATTTTTATTCATCAAAAACAAATCTAGCGTCTTTTCTGGTGTTGCTGGAGACTGTACTTGGGTTTAGAGACTCTTTACTTCTGTCACTGCAGCGAGCCTGAGATCCCACTGAAAGGGGATTGGTGGAGAATGAGCAAGTGTTGTTGTGTGTCTGGGAGTGATGGACTAAAAAGCGGGGAATATGTGTTGAATTGGTTAGTTAGCATAAGATTAACAATAAAAGTTGAAAAAAATAAACGGTGGACTTTGTGTGGCTTCTTCTGGACGCTACAATACATTTTATTACTTCAATTTGTTTTTACATTAAAAAAAATCATTTTGAAGGTGTGGCAGCCATTATTATGCCATAGCAAGCCACCAACATCACTACATATGGGGGGAACCCAGAACATATTATAATGGGACCGCATGTGAATATGCAGCTTGTAATTACAACCCTGTACAGTAGATGGCATTGTACTCTTGTTTCCTACAACATATTTGCAACTATACCTGTATATTATAATTTTACATATTTCAGAACCCTCTAGAGCAGAGGTCTTTAACCAGGGTTCCACAACACCTAGGGGATTTGCAGAGGTACTGCAGGGGGGCCGTGAAATTGTTGTTGGATTTTTTCAAATTACGTTTTTATATTCCCCCCGCAATTTTTTGACAAATGTAGATGTCTTTAAATACACATGAACACTGAGCCAACACACTTGTCTTATAGTTGAAGGTGGACAAATAACATAACACAAATAAATATTTATATTATTTTTATATCAAAATTTAAGATGGATAGCAATTAGCAATTTAGTTGTCAGCTAGTGATTAATGATCTAGTTGTTAGCTAGCGATTAGCGCTTCATTTGCCAGCTAGCGGTTAGCGTTCTAGTTGCCAGCTAACATTTAACGCTCTACTTGCCAGCTAATGATTGGCTTTAGTTGCCAGCTAGCGATTGTCGCTCTAGTTGTCAACTAGCGATTGACTTGTTAGTTGTCAGGTAGCAATTAGGTCTCAAGTTGCCAGCTAGCGATCAGCGTGCAAGTTATCTGCTAGCGATTAACGCTTCAGCTGTCAGATAGCGAATGACGCGTTGGTTGTCAGCTAGCGATTGGCGCTTTGATGCCATCTATAACATCATAGTTGTAAACAATTAACGTTGTAGTTGCCAGCTGACAAGTAGCGCGCTAGATGTCGGCTAGCGATTAGCGTGCCTGTTGCCAGATGGTGATTTGTGCTCAAGTTACCAGCTAGCTATTAACGCATTTGTTGCCAGTTAGCGATTAAAGCGCCAGTTGCCAGCTAGTGATTAGCTGCACAATATTATTTGATTATTGTTAAAGGCCTACTGAAACCCACTACTACCGACCACACAGTCTGATAGTTTATACATCAATGATGAAATCTTAACATTGCAACACATGCCAATACGGCCGGGTTAACTTATAAAGTGACATTTTAAATTTCCCGCTAAACTTCCGGTTGAAAACGTCTATGTATGATGACGTATGCGGAAGTATTCGGATACCATTGAATCCAATACAAAAAAGCTCTGTTTTCATCTCAAAATTCCACAGTATTCTGGACATCTGTGTTGGTGAATCTTTTGCAATTTGTTTAATGAACAATGAAGACTGCAAAGAAGAAAGTTGTAGGTGGGATCGGTGTATTAGCGGCTGGCTGTAGCAACACAACCAGGAGGACTTTGACTTGGATAGCAGGCGCGCTAGCCGACGCTAGCCGCCGACCGCACGGATGATCGGGTGAAGTCCTTCGTCCTTCCGTCGATCGCTGGAACACAGGTGAGCACGGGTGTTGATGAGCAGATGAGGGCTGGCTGGCGTAGGTGGAGCGCTAATGTTTTTATAATAGCTCTGTGAGGTCCCGTTGCTAAGTTAGCTTCAATGGCGTCGTTAGCAACAGCATTGTTAAGCTTCGCCAAGCTGGAAAGCATTAACCGTGTATTTACAGGTCCATGGTTCAATAGTATTGTTGATTTTCTGACTATCCTTCCAGTCAGGGGTTTATTTCTTTTGTTTCTATCTGCATTTAAGCACGATGCTATCACGTTAGCTCCGTAGCTAAAGTGCTTCACCGATGTATTGTCGTGGAGATAAAAGTCACTGTGAATGTCCATTTCACGTTCTCGACTCTCATTTTCAAGAGGATATAGTATCCGAGATGGTTTAAAATACAAATCCGTGATCCACAATAGAAAAAGGAGAAAGTGTGGAATCCAATGAGCCAGCTTGTATCTAAGTTACGGTCAGTCTGCTCTTAATTGCCATTTTCTGGTCTTACCCATCTAAAAAGCACTCACAGGCTTATGACATCAAAAAAGCCACAAAAAAGAGCAAAAAGAAAGTTTAATTTGTATTACTAAACACATTTGTTTTGCTCATCATGTTTTTTCTCTCACATGCGTCAGAGCCAATTAGACTAATTATACGTCAATGTCATTGGAATGTGTGTGGCATAAGAGCAGAGGTTTACCAAAGTGTAGACCTGGGTAATATATTGATGTTATTGCTATATTCCAGTTGTGGGTTGCAGACAATTTAAAAATTGATTTTTTCCCCCCTCTTGCTACTTTACTACAGCTGAGTGCGGGAAATACAACTATTTACGAGGCAAACAAGACGCAAAAACAAACTAACCACTGTCTAAAAATCACCTTACTATTTGGAATCATTTACACCAGGTATGTATGATGAGAAAGAAGCACAATTCAAAGAGCGATCACTAAAGCAGTTGCTCTGCACACCACCAAAATGTATAGTCCTCTCAATGTCTTACTTCATTATTTATTTGGATACAATGTTTAATATGACATTTTTATTTAAAGAAGTATCTCATTCAATACAGAAGTTTGAAATTTGCACTTTTTTTATTTAAATGTTGGAGATTATTTACATGCAAAATGTGCAATGCCACATTTTTCTTAACAAAAGTATTCAATTCAAGCCGAAGTATTGCTTCCCAAGGGAAGCCCTTAATTTATTTCTTTGAACATTATTCCATAAAAAGTACAATTTATATCTAGTCTAAAAAGAACAACTTTATATAAATTAGATAATTGCCAAGAGTATAAAGCAGTGTATGCAATGTCATTTCCAACTACTAGATTTTGAATCAAATAAAATAAAAACGTGTTTTGAATTATCTCTGTCATTTGCATTTAATGGGTTTTTTTTAAGTAGGGGAAAAAAATCGGGAAAAACGTAACTCAAATTTTTTGTGAAAAAATCCAGGATTTAATTTTTAGGCCATATCAAGTTTCATTAATCAGACATTTAAAATTTGACAGGTAAAGAGAATACTTTTTTTGATATACAGTACAGGCCAAAAGCTTGGACACACCTTCTCATTCAATGCGTTTTTTTTATTTTCATGTAGATTGTCACTGAAGGCATCAAAACTATGACACCTGTGAAGTGTCATTTCACGTGTCTCTTGAAGCTCATCGAGAGAATGCCAAGACTGTGCAAAACAGTAATCAGAGCAAAGAGTGGTTATTTTGAAGAAACTAGAATATAAAACATGTTTTCAGTTAGTTCACATTTTTTTGTTAAGTACATAACTCCACATGTGTTCATTCATAGTTTTGATGCCTTCAGTGACAATCTACAATAGTCATGAAAATAAAGAAAATGCACTTAATGAGAAGGTGTGTCCAAACTTTTGGCCTGTACTGTACATAGTCAGAAGCTGAAGCTTATTTTACCTATCCCAGTGTATTTACAAAACTAAAGGAGAAAAAAATAGTTTTTTTGTTTTCCACTAATCACAAAAATAAAATAAATAAAATATGAAAAAGTTCTATCATGTTAATTTTACATCCTTGGAATTCATTCATACATTTTTTTTTATAATTGACATCTTCAAAATAATTTTAATTTGAATTAAAGTTTTGCAGTCTTTTAACTCTTGGTCCAATATATTCCATACATTAATCCCAACAAAAGACAACATTGCACTCATTCTCACATATGTTTTTTTAAACACTTTTCTTTCGAAAATTATAGACACAGTATTGTTTTTGAAACAATCCCTGAATATACACAATATAACTTGTTATTGTTTACATTGTACATAAATTGTGCTGTCTTAAAGTCGACAAATTAATTGTTTTTTTGGTCATGGCTTTTCAGGTTTCTCCCTGTATCAAGGATGTCCCTACTAAAATGTATGGTGGTATTATATGTTTAAAAACAATCTTAATTGTATTCTGATTGTGCAGGTGTATCTAATGAAGTGTGTTGCAGATTTTAAAGCTCCATTTAGTACATTGAGATTTAAGTACTTATTTAAGTTGTAATTTAAAAATGATGTATGTTATCGAGTGTGTTAGTTGTATTAAGATCAGATCAAGTGTTTATAAGTGTGTGAAGGGCTTATAAGAAGTTTAAATGGATATAATATTCATATGACGTCCCGATTATGCGGTAATTCACCTACCACAGGTAGGTGAATTTAGGGAACGTCTTAGGGAACGTAACCCCCGTGATAATCGAGGGAACACTGTACGTTAAATGATCTCACCTTGGACACCATCACCACGACAAAATTCTTCTCATCAATTTTATAGTCCTTAATTTGCGTGTCATCTTGAAGAATCTTCCCAGCATATATCAGCTTCTGTCCAGACACGGGAAAGTTGTCTTTTCCCCTCTCCGCTTCTATCTTCTCTTTTAAGGCTTTTACCTGACAAAAGACAGACACACACAGCTCCGTGACCAATGATGACATGCAAGAGCCAGAGCGTAGACATTTGTAATCCTTGGGAATGCACGGCTCAGCTATGTGGAAAATATGACCTCTGGCCATGTCTCACATCAGTCCTAGTCTCAGTCTGTTACACAATACTGTCCACTACATCAGTGTTTTTCAACCTTTTCTGAGCCAAGGCACATTTTGTCATTGAAAAAATCCCGAGGCACACAATGAGCAGAAATCCTTGAAAAATTAAACTCAGCAGCTGATATTGACAATAAAAAGTCGTTCTCGCAATTGTTGGATACGAATTCAAACCATAACCAAGCATGCATCACCATAGCTCTTGTCTCAAAGTAGGTGTACTGTCACGACCTGTCACATCATGCCCTGACTTATTTTGAGTTTTTTGCTGTTTTCCTGTGTAGTGTTTTAGTTCTTGTCTTGCACTCCTATTTTGGTGGCTTTTCCTCTTTTGATGGTATTTTCCTGTAGCAGTTTCATGTCTTCCTTTAATGCTATTCCCCGCACCTGCTTTGTTTTCGCAATCAAGACTATTTGTGGGGAACTTGTTGATTGTACGGATGTACTTTGTGGACGCCGTCTGCTCCATACGCTGTAAGTCTTTGCTGTCGTCCAGCATTCTGTTTTTGTTTACTTTGCAGCCAGTTCAGTTTTCGTTTCGTTTTGCATAGCCATCCCTAAGCTTCAATGCCTTTTCTTAGCGGCAATTGCTTTTTATTTGTTTTTGGTTTAAGTGTTAGATACCTTTTTACCTACACGTTGCCTCCCGCATATTGTGATCACGACAAACCATGTTTTGATTGATTGATTGATAGGGATGATGTTCGTTAAGAAATTACAGATGTCGATGCCATTGTCGAATCCTCTTATCAAACTGATTCCTTATCGAACCAATTCCTTATCGAATCCAGATAGGTTGTTGTGTGTGCACTGAGTTTTAAAAGTCATAGATGTTATGTGACTGGCCCGGCACGCTGTTTATATTGAGGAAAAGCGGACGTGACTGAGGACAGCATGCAGACGTGACTGAGGACAGCATGCGGCCGTTAAAGGGTGAAGGTTTCAGGTGAGAGAGGACGTTAAAGGCACCCCCCCAGTGAGCATATAGTGCTGCTATGTCCGTTGTAAATAAAAAAAAATTGCCGACAAACACATCACCAACATGGACGAGGTGCCGCTCACTTTCGACATCCCGGTGAAGCACACTGTGGAGAAGAAGGGGACCAGCACGGTAGCGAATCGATACGCACAACGGGGAAAGAGAAGTCGGTTTTTACTGTTGTGCTAGCTTGCTATGCTAATGGACAACGAGACTGACTTTGAAAATGACGAGTGGGAATCTGGCGTGTTTGATGAACTTGCCCAGCTGTTCATTTCGGACACAGAAGATGAGGACCTTGATGGATTTGTGGATGAGGATTGATCAAAAAATAATGTGAGTACATTGATAAATACTTCAATAAAGTACAACCGAACTCAGCTTTGCGCCTGCTGCCTTTTTAAAACAGCGTCCATGCATGCTAGCGTATGTTTTAAGCTAGCGTATGTTTAACCATGCCTGCGCCCAAAAATACGCTGCGTCTTATTTATGCGTTAAATACAGAAATAGCACTAGTAACTGACACGACGCCTTTTAATACGGTGCGTCCTATGGTCGTGAAAATACGGTATAGTGCAGGGGTGGGCAACCCGCGGCTCTAGAGCCGCATGCGGCTCTTTAGCGCCGCCCAAGTGGCTCTCTGGAGCTTTTTCAAAAATGTATGAAAAATGGAAAAAGATGAGGGGAAAAAAATATATTTTTCGTTTTAATATGGTTTCTGTAGGAGCACAAACATGACACAAACCTCCCTAATTGTTATAAAGCACACTGTTTATATTAAACATGCTTCACTGATTCGAGTATTCGGCGAGCACCGTTTTGTCCTACTAATATTGGCGGTCCTTGAAGTCACCGTAGTTTGTTTACATGTATAACTTTCTCCGACTTTCTAGGACGTGTTTTATGCCACTTCTTTTTCTGTTTCATTTTGTCCACCAAACATTTTAACGTTGTGCATGAATCCACAAAGGTGAGTTTTGTTGATGTTATTGACTTGTGTGGAGTGCTAATCAGGCATATTTGGTCACTGCATGACTGCAAGCTAATCGATGCTAACATGCTATTTAGGCTAGCTATATGTACATATTGCATCATTATGCCTCATTTGTAGGTATATTTGAGGTCATTTAGTTTCCTTTAAGTAATTTTAATTAAATTTATATCTCATGACACACTATCTGTATGTAATATGGCTTTAAATTTTTTGCGGCTCCAGACAGATTTGTTTTTGTATTTTTGGTCCAATATGGTTCTTTCAACATTTTGAGTTGCCGACCCCTGGTATAGTGGCTTCGATAACGGGAACCGGTTCTCAAAAAGGGATTTGAATCCATGGAATCGGTTCTTTTCTTATCGAAGCATTGGGAGAACCGGTTTTCGAACATCATCCCTATTGATTGATTGATTAATTAAAACTGTTATTAGTAGATTGCACAGTACAGTACATATTCCGTACAATTGACCACTAAATGGTAACACCCGAATAAGTTTTTCAACTTGTTTAAGTCGGGGTCCATGTAGGGCTGGGCGATATATCGATATACGCGATATATCGATATACGCGATATATCGCGGGTTTGTCTCTGTGCGATATAGAAAATGACTATATCGTGATATTAGAGTATAAGTTCTCACGCAGTTGCTTTTAGCTGCTGGCATTACACGACAGGCTCTCCCCACTCCTTGTCTCTCCTTCTCACAGATAGCAAGCGCACCTTCTACACACGTCACATATTGTCACGTCATACGTCACATATGTATACGCCCTCGCAGAGCAGAGCGGTAGCAGCATGGGTAACGTTAGCTGTGGTGCGAGTGGTAATACGAGAGAAAGAAGGTGCGAATCTGGTAACAAATGAAGGAAGAATTAATTCCCAAAAAAAACAGCAGGGGGTCCATCGTCTGGCGGTGGTTTGGCTTCAAGTGGGAATATGTCGAATAGACAACCGTAATTTGTCAAGTGTGGGGCAAAAGCGTTTCTACAAAAAGTAGCATTACTGCTAATTAGTAGCATCATTTGAAAAGTCACCCGCTAGAGAATCAAGAGTGCTTACTCTGCATGTCAACATCTTTGTTCGGTGCCACACCATCAAAATGCATAGGCAAACATTTCCACATCAACACCGTATGAAAAAAAAGAGTCCACGAAAAAAGGAGATAATGTTCGCAGGAACCTACCACATAGCGAAGGACGTACACTATTTGATTTCCTACTATGCAGCTCATTTTTATTTGACACTTATTGAAATATCTTGTGTGACATCATGTTTTTAAACTATTGTAGTGGCGTTCTGTACAAAAAGTGTACTTTAATTTAGTGTTGTTTTGATAAGTCATCTTAGTGACGTCATGCACAAAAAAGTGCACCACTAGCTTGTTTTAAAATGTCTCTGACAATCTTGCACTTTCTGTTTTGGAAATGACATGAATGTTTGTGCCACTGCTTAATAACTGTTAAATAAATAGTTTTGCTAAATTGACTTAGTTGTGATTTCCCTCTCTGCATGAAAGTTTAAAATTAGCATATATTAATGCAGTATGAAGAAGAATGTTTTAATGTAGACACATAGAATCATCATACTGCTGTGATTATATGTATCAAGTGTTCATTCAAGGCTAACGCAAAAAAGCGAGATATATATCATGTATCGCGATATGGCCTAAAAATATCGAGATATTAAAAAAAAGGCAATATCGCCCAGCCCTATTTCTAGCAATACTTCAATTTTGACTTTGAAAGTAACACTCCAAAGTCCATTAGAGCAGCTGTACACATATGTACCATGAGTGGGAAGTTGTGTAAGTAACTTAAAACAGCCTCATGGCCCTGTCAAGGCTGCATATCTGGGCTCTGACCATGCTAACAGATTTAGCCTGCTACTTTCCAATGTCGCTACACCAATTCGCCCAATGGCAATTAGCAGCGTCATTGCATGCTATAAAGAATATATATCACAAACTATTGTATTTAATAAACCACGTCAGACACGCGTGTATGACAACAAACATTACACACTCACAGAAGGCGCTCTAAATGACTACGCTGCAGATACTTTTTATTGCTTCTTTGGGCGAGCTAGGTAGCTAAAGCTAACAAATAAGGTTTCGCGGTGTTACCAGCCCAATCCCATGCGGGAGGGGTTTTAAACACACAGAGAGCGAGGATACCCATTAAAACTTGTCAAATGTGACATTTGATATAAACAAACACAAAGTACGGGGTGTTTTATCGGTATTTCCACAGCGAGCGCTGTCGGCTAAAGTTAGCCTGCTAATGTTAGCAAAGTTAGCTCGCTAACGTTAGCAAGTTAGCTCGCTCGGGCTACTCACCGTTTGTTCGGCGTCTATCTCAATTTGAATGGTCTGCTGTTGCAGTGTTTTGAGTATGATCTTCATGGTTGGAAACCGCGTGTTGTTTCCGAGGGTTGAGCGTCGGTTAATTTGTTTTAAAAAGTGGAGGTTACGGGCGGGATAAAAGCTAGCCGCCAAATGTGCGTCTCCATGAGCACTCAGCAAATCGCCATCTTTGGTGAGACAGGCTGGCGGTGCGGCGAGAGGAAGCCCCGCTGGGAGAGTGCGGGATCTCGTTCGCTGCTGCGCGACTTGGGCGGCGAAGTCGTCCCGGGGTCTAGTTTTGTGGCTGTAATAGTTTTATTACACATTCAATATGGGATAAACATATGGATACCTTTCGATTATTACCATTACGTCATCACATTGGGCATCTAGTAAAAAAATCGAATCCGGTTAATAAAATCACGTATTTATCCCATGTAATAGTTAAACTTAATATACGTTTTATTCATACATATATAACTATACAAATAATTAGGCATCTCTCCTTTTATCTCATTTTTATACCATGAGGTAAAAACCCGGATGTGTCACTAAGTGTTCCAAAACGCACACTTCCGCACTTAGCAGTGCGCAGAACCATAGACATCTTATAAGTACGCGAGAAATTCGGCCGCCATCTTGAAGTGGTGATGAGGAGCCGGCGAGCAGCCTAAACTGACAGTTGACAGGTAGAAAACAAAGATGCCGGGCTGGTGTTCAGCGTTTTCCTGCTCAAATGAGCGGACTGTTGAAAATAGGAATCGGGGGATTACTTTTCACTAGGGATGTCCGATAATGGCTTTTTTTTGCCGATATCCGATATTCCGATATTGTCCAACTCTTAATTACCGATACCGATATCAACCGATACCGATATATACAGTCGTGGAATTAACACATTATTATGCCTAATTTGGACAACCAGGTATGGTGAAAATAAGGTCCTTTTTAAAAAAATTAATAACATAGAATAAGATAAATAAATTAAAAACATTTTCTTGAATAAAAACAAAGTAAAACAATATAAAAACAGTTACATAGAAACTAGTAATTCATGAAAATGAGTAAAATTAACTGTTGAAGGTTAGTACTATTAGTGGACCAGCAGCACACACAATCATGTGTGCTTACGGACTGTATCCCTTGCAGACTGTATTGATATATATTGATATATAATGTAGGAACCAGAATATTAATAACAGAAAGAAACAACTCTTTTGTGTGAATGAGTGTGAATGGGGGAGGGAGGTTTTTTGGGTTGGTGTACTAATTATAAGTGTATCTTGTGTTTTTTATGTTGATTTAATTAAAAAAAAAACAAAAAAAAAACGATACCGATAATAAAAAACGATACCGATAATTTCCGATATTACATTTTTAAGTTATCAGCCGATAATATCGGACATCTCTAGTTTTATTCCACATTCAATATGGGATAAACATATGGATACCTTTCGATTATTACCATTACGTCATCACATTGGGCATGTAGTAAAAAAAATCGAATCCAGTTAATAAAATCACGTAATTCTGTCATGTAATAGTTAAAATTAATATATGTTTTATTTATACATATATAACTATACAAATAATTAACGTGTACCGTTAGGCATCTCTCGTTTTATCTCATTTTTATACCATGAGGTAAAAACCCGGATGTGTCACTAAGTGTTCCAAAACACACACTTCCGCACTTAGCAGTGCGCAGAACCATAGACATCTTATAAGTAGACGCAGCATTGGCTGCTGTTACGTGAGAAATTCGGCCGCCATCTTGAAGTGGTGATGAGTTTGATTGATTGATTGAGACTTTTATTAGTAGATTGTACAGTACAGTACATCCATCCATCCATCCATCCATCTTCAACCGCTTATCCGGAATCGGGTCGCGGGGACAACAGTTCCAGCAAAGACCCCCAGACTTCCCTCTCCAGAGCAACATTAGCGACTTCCTCCTGGGGAATCCCGAAGCGTTCCCAGGCCAGAGAGGAGATGTAATCCCCCCATCTGGTCCTTGGCCTGCCGCGGGGTCTCCTCCCAGTGGGACGTGTAACGAGGACCTCCCTAGGGAGACGCTCGTGAGGCATCCGCACGAGATGCCCGAACCACCTAAGCTGGCTCCTTTCCAATTGACCACTAAATGGTAACACCCGAATAAGTTTTTCAACTTGTTTAAGTCATGGTCCACTTAAATCGATTCATGGTACAAATATATACTATCATCATAATCATACTTGCCAACCTTGAAACCTCCGAATTCGGGAGATGGGGGGTGGGGGCGTGGTAGGGGGTGGGGCGGGGGCGTGGTTAAGAGGGGAGGAGTATATTTACAGCTAGAATTCACCAAAAGTATTTCATATGTTGTTAGTCAAGGGTTGAAGTTGCCTGGAGGTGTTCTTTTAGTGCGGGTTTGAAGGAGGATAGAGATGCCCTTTCTTTTACACCTGTTGGGAGTGCATTCCATATTGATGTGGCATAGAAGAAGAATAACTTAAGACCTTTGTTAGATCGGAATCTGGGTCTAACGTGGTTTGTGGAGCTACCCCTGGTGTTGTGGTTATGTCGGTCATTTACGTTATGGAAGTAGTTTGACATGTACTTCGGTATCAGGGAGGTGTAGTGGATTTTATAGACTAGGCTCAGTGCAAGTTGTTTTACTCTGCCCTCCAAAGATGCCGGGCTGGTGTTCAGCGTTTTCCTGCTCAAATGAGCGGACTGTTGAAAATAGGAATCGGGGGATTACTTTTCACAAGTAAGATTTAACATTAATGTACTATTGGTTGTATTTTGTGAAAAGAATATTACCACAGAGTTGAGAAGGAGCAAAGATCTTCAATAGTACTGAAATCGTAGCCGCTAGCAAACAAGAGTATGACCATAATAGAATTGCTTGTCAATGAAATTAATTACATTTAAAAATGTCAAACTTCAATAACATAAAGTTGAAATAAATGATAAAGATAAAGATTATTCAAAATTCAAAATTCACCACCCGCCACTGATTATGATGCATTCTCATTTTAGGCAAAGTATAAGACAAAACTTTCTTAACAGTATAATTGTAACCAGGAATAGGTCTTCAAGTAACAATATTCAAATACTAACATTGTTGGGTAAGACAGAATTTGGTTTTATTCTGAATTCAGTGAAACAGATTGGTGGTTTTAGCTGATATAAATACTTTCAGGTGTTTATATATGTTTATGTTTAATTATTTGGCAGACGCTTTTATCCAAAGCGACATAAATAAAAAATACATATAAAACAATCACTGTAAACATTATCATTTAAGGGAAGAATGTAATACAACATATCAATACAAAGTGTCAAGACAGAATAAACTCTCTGCTGCTGCAACAACAGAGATACAGTCTATAGGTCCCTATATATCTAAGATATATAGGGATATCTAATGTATTCATACATTGTTTATGTAAGATATACGCATTTATATATAACCTAATCATATTGTTTCTTCAATTTAAAAATAGCTGACTGTTTTTTTCCCCTTCTCTGGGATTATATTCCCAGTTTTGATCTCGGACATCTGGTCACTTATATCACATAAGAATATTCTATTACTGTTAAGCAATGAATAATAAAACAAGTCAAAACATGTGTCCTTTGTCATAGCTACACGTATGACAAAAAACCGCGTAAAAATCAGTGGTATTCAGTGAGGTAAGATTAATTAAATGCGCTGGCAGTTCATTGCTCCTGCCAAATGAATTGCACTGAGTGGAGCGGATCACCACTCCAAGATGGCGGCCCCGCGTCTCGTCAGCGGTCGATGCTGCGTACCCTTATAAGATGTCTATGCGCAGAACCACCAGTCTAGTAGCCTCTAGTACCCGGATGTTGCACTCATATGATGCAGCGATGCACCCTAACCACACTCAATTATCGTCATTTTGGCTACACAATTAAAAAAGAAGAGATATAAAGCGGATAAATATTGCAATTGTCATTTCCGGATATGCAATGACAGTAATTATTTTTGGGACTGAAATACACTGTCAAAATTCGCGCCCTCAGAATCTAAGTATGCAGTGTACATATATTGAAGTGTAAGTGCGTGATTTGGCTTTATTCACTTCTGATTCTTGCTTAGCGTTATGCTTTCTTCCCAGTGCTTATTTCTATTATTATTATTATAATATAGTATTATTATATCAGTAGTAGTATATTTTAATACAAAAAAAAAAACTTCCATTTTATTTCTGCTATATCTTAAATGACCAGCAGGTGGCAGAGTTGAATAGCTAGACAGATAGGGAGACGTGAACAAAACATGGGAGAGAAAAAATACTCACTTTTATCATTTTTTAAAATGACCTGGCTCGAAAAAAAGTTGACTTAATGAACTCTCTCTTTTGTCAGACTTATTTAATATTCCCCACCACCATTTTTCGAAAATAATATCTCAAAATATCAATCATAAAGTTGCAAACCCAGATAAGCCATAATAGACTTAGACTTCCTTTTATTGTCATTCAAATTAGAACTTTACAGTACAGATAAAAACGAAATTGAGTTGCATTAGCTCGTTGTAGTGCAGGATAAAAGAGCAATAAGGTGCAGATATAAATATATTACTGTACAGATAAATATAATGCACTTTTGCATATGCATCCACGTTTATGGATGTATGTTATATAATAATATATATATATATATATAATAAGGGAATAAGCGGTAGAAAATGGATGGATGGATAATATATATGATACTGTGCTAATACTTTTCTTTCGAATGAAAGTACAAGCAGTAAAGTGTGTGGTTTATTATTATTTTATTTTGAACATAGTTACAATATGATGCATCGCATATTTCGCATGTTCCTCCTTGCAACATGTCTGAGAAGGAATAGGAAGAAGCAAAACTTATTCAACACCTTTTCCATTTCATAGCAATTACGAACGCAATTGATCACTTCCTGTTTTCATTTTGTAACACAATTTACATCAATGAATATTAAATACAACAGTTGTTCTTGCTTGTACTTTGTAAACACTTTGAGTTTGAACACTTTCTGAAACTGGAGCATGTTAGTATTTGTTTTGACTTCTTTGCTTAATCCATTCCATAATTTAATTCCGCATACTAATGGTTTTAAGTGTTGTACGTGCATACGCAGGTTTTCAGATCAATTCTTCCCAAAGGTTATACAAAACCCAAAACCTGTGAATCGTTATTAAAAACAGAATACAATGATTTGCAAATCCTTTTCAACCTATATTCAAATGAATAGACTGCAAAGACAAGATACTTAATGTTGGAACTGGTAAACTTTGTTATTTTTTTGCAAATATTCGCTCATTTGGAATTTGATGCCTGCAACATGTTTCAAAAAAGCTGGCACAAGTGGCAAAAAAGACTGAGAAAGTTGAGGAATGCTCATCAAACACTTATTTGGAACATTCCATAGGTGAACAGGCTAATTGGGAACAGGTGGGTGCCATGATTGGGTATAAAAGTAGATTCCATGAAATGCTCAGTCATTCACAAACAAGGATGGGGCGAGGGTCACCACTTTGTCAACAAATGCGTGAGCATATTGTGGAACAGTTTAAGAACAACATTATTCAACAAGCTATTGCAAGGAATTTAGTAATATCATCAAAAGGTTCAGAGAATCTGGAGAAATCACTGCACGTAAGCGGCAATGTCTGTGACCTTCGATCCCTCAGGTGGTACTGCATCAAAAAGCAACATCAGTGTGTAAAGGATATCACCACATGGGCTCAGGAACACTTCAGAAAACTACTGTCAGTAACTACAGTTGGTCGCTACATCTGTAAGTGCAAGTTAAAACTCTACTATGCAAAGCCAAAGCCATTTATCAACAACACCCAGAAACGCCGCCGGCTTCGCTGGGCCCGTGCTCATCTAAGATGGACTGATGCAAAGTGGAAAAGTGTTCTGTGGTCTGACGAGTCCACATTTTAAATTGTTTTGGAAACAGTGGACATTGTGTCCTCCGGACCAATGAGGAAAAGAACCATCCAGATTGTTATAGGCGCAAAGTTGAAAAGCCAGCATCTGTGATGGTATTGGGGTGTATTAGTGCCCAAGGCATGGGTAACTTACACATCTGTGAAGGCACCATTAATGCTGAAAGGTACATACAGGTTTTGGAGCAACATATGTTGCCATCCAAGCAACGTCTTTTTCATGGACGCCCCTGCTTATTTCAGCAAGACGATGCCAAGCAAACATTCTGCACATGTTACAACAGCGTGGCTTCATAGTAAAAGAGTGCGGGTACTAGACTGGCCTGTCTGTAGTCCAGACCTGTCTCCCACTGAAAATGTGTGGCGCATTATGAAGCCTAAAATACCACAATGGAGACCCCCGGACTGTTGAACAACTTAAAGCTGTACATCAAGCAAGAATGGGAAAGAATTCCACCTGAAAAGCTTCAAAAATGTGTCTCCTCAGTTCCCTAACGTTTACTGAGTGTTGTTAAAAGGAAAGGCCATGTAACACAGTGGTAAAAATGCCCGTGTGCCAACTTTTTTGCAATCTAATTTAATGATTATTTGCACAAAAAAAAATTACGTTTCTCAGTTGGAACATTAAATATCTTGTCTTTGCAGTCTATTCAATTGAATATAAGTTGAAAAATATTTCCAAATCATTGTGTTGTTTTTATTTACGAATGACACAACGTGCCAACTTCACTGGTTTTGGGTTTTGTATTTTTCCTCTTTTCTTGAGAAGATTTTTTGCACATTCTTGGGTGCTTTGTGCATCATTTTAGCCGTTTGCAAATGCGTGTGAGGCAAACACATCGCACAAGTTGAGGAAAATGTGGAAAAAAGAAGACAAGGGAAGAAAAATGAAGGTGTGGTCGGCACAACGAGTGTTGAGTCATTTATTAAAAATAGATAAATGCAATCAAAGAAGACTGAGGGGGGGAAACGTGACTTAAAAGGGAGACAAAGACATTCTTCATAGTGACCTAAATGTGTGTCCATGTGGGTTGATTCTGGAGGACAGAAGTATTAAAGATTTAAAAGCGGGACATCATGTTTTATTGAGACATGCTGCATTCATGGGCATATGGCTCCAAACAGACCTCCTTGCTGTAAAAAGCTGGAATGTGCGCATGCGTGTCCTGCTTCCTGCAGGCTTTTGTCATGTCCACACGCTGTAGTCCTCTCTGAAAAGCATGTAGATGCCGCTTTCATCACAGCCAAAAAATCTGTTTTGCCGCATACGAAAGAGAGCAAATCTGGCATTTACCAACAGGAGTTAAAGTCACCTCTTTAGAATATTTCTTGGCAGGGCCTCTCCTCCCTGTCTTGTGTGCAGACGCGCATGAAATATGTCCATTAATGAATGTACGGGGCGCTTTGGATCCTCCGTTTATTCCTAGACCCTTCCTGCTCTGTCACTGATAAAAACGTAAAGGTATATTCCTCTGAACATTGCCATCGTGGCGCACGCCGTCCATGTTCAGGACGGTTTGCAGATGTCACTGTTTGTTATGTTCATTTTGTTATTTTGCATAAAAAAAATAAATGAATTGAAGTCACGAGCAGCGTTGAACGAGCCCTCGCTCTTTTTGCACCGCGGGGTTCTATAGGAGTCGGCCAGCACGCATGATGCTTCTCCGATGCCCTGACCCTAACACCAAAACATTTTGGAAACCCCAAAATCTAAAATTGTTCACCATACTTGACGTGACTGTAAATTATGGGGACTTTTTGAAAGGAGATTAAAGATAACGCGTCCCAGCTCCAACTGGGTTCTAATAACGCAGATATAAATGTATGTAAGACGGATATTGCCCTCCAAAATAGTCTCTTTTTTTGATGAAATAACATTGGAGGAACTCCTGCGACGTGTAAATTTGGTCAAAACAAACAACATGTTTACTTGACCCACTTCCTGGGAAACCTATCAAGGAACTGTTTGTAATATCAGTGCTAAATATTATAAACTTATCAATTTCCTGTGGCACTGCTTGCTGAGCATTCAAAAAAGCGGTTATTCATCCTCTGCTCAAAAGACCTAACCTCGATCCTGACTTCATGGTAAACTAACGGCCAGTGTCTCACCTTCCCTTTATCTCGAAAATCCTCAAAAAATTGTTGCACAGCAGCTAAATGAACACCTAGCGTGTGAAGATTCAAGATTCAAGATGATCCCCTCCTAGCCCCACTATGGACTGGACTCTCACATTATTAACTTGATCCACTGGTTTTTTCTTGCCCTGATGTGGGATCTGAGCCGAGGATGTTGTCGTGGCTTGTGCAGCCCTTTGAGACACTTGTGATTAAAGGATTAGTCTGCATTTGAAAATGAGTGGTCGCACCTTGGAGAGCTGTTGCACCAGGTGGATTGTCATGAATCATGGCTCCGAAATGAGAGACGTCCATTGAAACAAAGGAGAGTAACAGGAGGATTATGAAACTCCTCCAAGAGGGTAAATCATCGTGAAATTTTGCAAAAGATGTTAAAAATTCGGAGCAAGTAAAAACAACATGGAAAAGTACCGGCAGACCAAGGAAAACATCGAAGCGCCAAGACGGAAAGCTTAAAGCAAAAACAGAAAATGCACTTTTAGCATGTCTGCTCCTGACTTGCTCTCCGTGTGTAACGTATTTAGCCTCATCCTTCAGTGATAGTAATACGTGATAATGATACGTAATTGTTATGATCAGATGTTATTACAGGTATGACCACTAGGGGCCAGTACTGGTTAGTATGCTGCTTACCGTGCCACATAAGGTGGTAGAACAAGACGGCATAAAAGACACATGTATGTTGTTGAGAACGTAAGCATTAAAAGTTAAGCTACTTGCTATCAACAGCCTCATCCTCCAAACACGAACATGACATGGTACCAGGAGTAAACTCGACTTGACGACATGGATTTAAAATCACCGGAGAGTTTGAAACTAACGGGGAATGTCGACGAGAACTGGCGCACCTTCAAACAGCAGTTTCACCTGTACATTGCGGCTATGGGACACGAGACAAAGCCGGAGGCGAGAAAGGTAGCGCTGCTGCTAACAATAGCAGGGCCACAGGCCATAGAAGTATTTAACACGTTTGTGTTTGACACTCCTGACGATAATGGAAAGTTGGATGTAGTGCTTAGCAAATTTGACGCTCACTGTTCTCCGAAGAAGAACGAGACGTACGAGAGGTACGTGTTTCGGTCCCGTACGCAGCGGCAGCATGAGCCATTTGATAGCTTCCTGACGGACTCGCGGCTAAAGGCGCAGTCCTGCAACTTCGCGACGCTGAAGGACTCCATGATCCGGGACCAGATAGTCTTCGGCGTGGAGGATAAAAAGGTCAGAGAGAGGCTACTACGAGAGATGGAGTGGACGCTGGCGGGAGCCATTAAGATCTGCCAGGCGAGTGAGCTGTCCCAAAAGCACGTGAGGACGTTCAGCGAGATGTCTGCAGTCGCCTCGGCGCAGAGCGACAGCGGTAGGAGCAGTGTCGTACCAGCGGAGACAGCGCACACAGACCCGGCCTGCACGGCAGTCGGAGGACGTGATGATAAGCTGCAAGCGCTGCGGCACAAAGCACAAGCCCCGACAATGTCCAGCGTTTGGTAAGCAATGCTCAAGTTGCCAAGGCAAGAATCATTTTGCTAAACAGTGCTTCTCCAAATGGAAAGAGGGGAAGAAAGGAAAAACTGTAAACATAGTAGATGAGCCTGATCTCAGTGACACGTTCTTTGTTGGCATGGTAAATTTGGAAAGTGAACAAATAAGTAAACCAGACAATGAAGAAGATACATGGATAGCTCCTCTAATGATAAATGGGACTGTAGTCACCATGAGATTGGACACGGGTGCAAAAGCAAATCTCATAAGCATGTGTGATGTAAAGGCAATGAAAAACAAGCCACAAATAAAAAGAAAAGAATCTGGACTTAAAGACTACAATGGACAACCAATTAAATGTTTGGGCACATGCAGGTTGAGTGTCACAGTTAAAGGAAAAGTGCACCACCTATGCTTCTTTGTTGTGAATGAGGGACGTGAATCACTTCTGGGTGACAGAGCCTGTGAAGAACTAGCACTTGTGAAAAGAGTGTATAGCATTATCCCAACAAATGACTCTATGGAAACAATTGTTTAGAACTTTTCAGATGTTTTCAAGGGTATTGGTGTTTTGCCCTTCACATATAAAATACAATTGAAAGAAGATGCCCAACCAGTTGTGCATGCAGCACGCAGAGTTCCAGCCCCACTGAAAGACAGCCTAAAGAAAGAACTCGACAGAATGATCATGCTTGGGGTGATCAAAAAGGTTAATGAGCCTACAGACTGGGTCAACTCAATGGTCATCACAAAGAAAAAGAATGGTGAGTTGAGAATATGTATGGACCCTAAAGATCTAAATGAGAGCATTAAGCGTGAACATTATCAAATACCGACACGTGAAGAGATCATCAGTGAAAAGTCAGGTGCCAGCTACTTCACAAAGCTTGACGCCTCACAAGGTTTCTGGCAGCTGAAACTGAGTGAAAGCAGCACAATGTACTGTACCTTTAATACGCCCTTTGGCAGACACTGCTTTCTCAGACTGCCTTTTGGAATAAAGTCAGCACCTGAAATATTTCACAGAGCGATGGAGCAGATCATCGAGGGCTTGGATGGAGTTCGAGTCTACATTGATGACATCATCATATGGGGATCCACAGCCCAAGAGCACAATGAGAGACTAAACAGAGTTATGGAACGCATAAAAAAGTATGGACTAAAACTAAACAAGAGTAAATGTGAGTTTGGTGTTCAGGAGATCCTTTTCCTTGGAGACAAGCTGTCTGCACGTGGTGTCCAACCAGATCAAGAAAAAATACGTGCAATACAGAACATGCCAAGGCCCACAGACAAAACCGGTGTGCTAAGCATCATGGGGATGGTCAATTTTATAGGTAAATTCATTCCCAATTTGACAGCAAAGACATCTTGCATACGAGAGCTTCTGCACAGGGACTGTGATTTTAAATGGACAGTGAAACATGAGCCTGAGTGGCAAAAACTCAAGAACACACTGACTACAGCACCTGTGTTGTCATTTTATGACCACACAAAGAGGATAAAAGTGTCAACCGATACTTCCAAAGATGGTATTGGTGCCGTTCTACTCCAGGCTGAGGGTGAGCACTGGAAACCGGTAGCCTATGCAAAGAAAGGTTAATTTGCACGCCTGCTGCCTTCCTTGGATGTGGTAGCTGTTTCTCAGGCTCTGACAAAATCGGAATGTCGGTACGCTCAGATCGAAAAAGAATGTTTGGGACTGGCATATGGTTTGGAGCGGTTTCATAGCTATGTGTACGGCCTGCCATCCTTCACAGTTGAAACGGATCACCGACCGCTGGTTGCCATCATCAAAAAGAATCTGAATGAAATGTCACCGCGGATTCAACGGTTGATGATGAAAATGCAAAGGTATGATTTTGAACTGATATATACTCCAGGTAAACACCTAATCCTTGCTGATGCCCTATCCAGAGCAACTACAGGCGACAGTGTGAGTGCAACAGATGAGGACATACATGTGTCATGTAAACATGGTGTCTGCTACACTGCCTGTGTCAGACACAAAGTCAAGACAAATAGCTGAGGCTACAGCAACGGATGCTGAGCTACAACATGTCATGAGGAACATGGATGAGGGATGGCCGGCTGGCTCATGTCCACTATTTTATCACGTCAGAGGTGAGCTCAGTACTGTGGATGGACTGCTGTTGAAAAAGGGCAGGATTGTGATTCCACAGGCTTTGAGAATGGACATTTTGCACAGGATACATGAAGGCCATCTCGGCATTGAAAAATGCAAAAGGAGGGCGAGAGAGTCAGTTTTCTGGCCCGGACTGAACAAAGACATTGAAACACTCACAAATAAATGTGAAACATGCCAGAAACACAGGAACAAGCAGAGCAAAGAGCCTATGGTGGTTGCTGAGGTGCCAACCGCACCATGGCACAAAGTAGGAATGGACTTGTTTCATCTGAGGTAAAGACTATTTAGTGGTAGTAGATTACTACTCAAACTTCCCTGAAATGGCGCTACTAGCAGGCTTAACGTCAACTTGTGTAATAACACATGCTAAATCTATATTCGCCAGGCATGGCATTCCACACACTGTAGTAAGCGACAACGGCCCATGCTTCAGCAGCAAAGAATGGCAGAAGTTTGCAGTGCAATATGATTTCCAGCATGTGACGTCAAGCCCACATTATGCACAATCAAACGGGCAAGCGGAAAAAGGAGTTCACATTCTAAAGCAACTCCTAAAGAAAGCAGCTGACAGTGACTCGGATCCGTATCTGGCTTTATTGAGCTACAGAGCATCACCTCTTCAGTGCGGACTATCACCAGCTGAACTGCTGATGAAGAGGAAGCTACGAACAACCTTGCCGAGTCATTCAAACAATATAATAAAGCAAAATAATCCCTCAAAGATTGAACATAAACTACGACAACAGAAGATGATGCAAAAGTCATTTTATGACAAAACAACCAAGCGTCTTCCTCCACTGACTACCAACAACACAGTCAGGATTGAGGATACTGATGGATGGAGTACAAAAGCAACAGTCCTGCAAGAAGTTGCTCCAAGATCGTACACGGTGAGAACTGATGATGGACAAATCCTCAGACGCAATCGTCGCAGTCTGTTAAAGACTCCTCAAGGGACTGTTGGTGAGCTCAGTGTAACTTGTGGTGAATCTCAGGTAATACCCACACCTGTTATGGACTGTAACACACCTACTCCAAATGAACCTGAGTTAAGAAGGTCCACAAGAGAAATCAAAAGGCCTGATAGACTGAACTTGTAAACAAAGAAAAGTCAATATGCATGTTAAATATGTTGAACAAAATGTATATTGATTGTTGTGAAAGTGTTATTAATAGTATTGGCTCAGATTTGAGATAGCCTATGCAATTTGAAATTGTTCATACCGCACATATGTGTCAGAGGTAGACTAAATGAGAATTTGTTAAAATAACTGACCCAGCTAACGTGATTAGTTAGGTCAATACATTTTGTCTTAGAAAAAGGGGGATGTTAGGATCAGATGTTATTACAGGTATGACCACTAGGGGGGCAGTACTGGTTAGTATGCTGCTTACCGTGCCACATAAGGTGGTAGAACAAGACGGCATAAAAGACACATGTATGTTGTTGAGAACGTAAGCATTAAAAGTTAAGCTACTTGCTATCAACAGCCTCATCCTTCAAACACGAACATAACAGTAATAGGGCTGTGAATCTCTGGGCGTCATACCAAAGACTATAAAAATGGCACCCATTACCTCCCTGCTTGGCACTCAGCATCAAGGGCTGGAATTGGGGGTTGAATCACCAAAAATTATTCCCAGGCGCGGCCACCGCTGCTGCTCACTGCTCCCCTCACCTCCCAGGGGGTGATCAAGGGTGATGGGTCAAATGAAGAGAATAATTTCGCCACACCTAGTGTGTGTGTGACAACCATTGGCACTTTAACTTTTTAACTTTAACTTTTAACTTTAACCACACGATTTGATTTGATTCTTGGGGGTAAAGATTCGATTCAGAATCAATTCTCGATTCAAAACGATTCTCGATTCAGAATCAATACTTTTGGAAAACATTGGGAGCCAGTTCTTTGATTAACTACATTCCATAAACAGCTGTGAAAAATGTTTTGTTTAATAAAATCACCAAAACATTTAATAAAGTCAAATACAAATTGGGCAGAAGTATCCAACACTTCTCTTTTGTAAAGTAAGTATGATAATCTACATCATAGATATCAAACTCAAGGCCTGGGGGCCAGTTCTGGCCCGCCACATCATTTTATGTGGCCCGCAAAAGCCTGGAAAAAATGGGTTTAAATAAAATACTTCTTTTACATTTTTTTTTACTAAATGCATTCGTTTGTTCAATTTTGACAGAAAAAAAATGCATTATTTAAACTTTAATATTTTCTGATCATGCCAATTATATTATTATATACTGTATAACAAAACTATTTTTGTGAGCTAAAAACAAATAGTTAAATATCTGCTTGTCACCTTTATTTATGATTTTAAAGCAAGTTATACATAAACCAAAATATTTTAATTGTTATGCATATGCTTTTAGAATAATCATGATTAATCACAGGTTATTAATCTTAAATTAATTTTAAAAAAGTGGCCCTCTGAAAGCAGCCATTACTGCGATGTGGCCCTCAATGGAAATGAGTTTGACACCCCTGATCTATATCAACTATATGATTTGCCCGAGTGGCTCGACAGGACAGGTAAAAAATAAATAAATAAATAAATAAATAAAAAATCTAATTTTTTTTTATAATCGATCAAGAATACCAATTCATTCTATTTTTTTTTTTTTGACACCCGTAATACTTAAAACACTAAAACATGCAGAAATGCTGTGTATGGACTACGGAGACACATAATTAGCTTTTAGATGCACTGAAATACGGTGTTTGTTATCGGCGTTAAAATGGCAAACACATACTTTTTCAAAAAAACTGGCCGATACTGATTGGTGGCCGGTTAATCGGTACAGCCCTACTAGAGAGTAATAAAGAAACTTTGTCTGTGCAGATGTTTGGGCCGATCCCCTGGTAGAAGCGGAACAATCTTGCTCTTTTTCAAAGTGCAAGACTATATTTAACGTTCAAAGTGCCCGAGGTGCAGTGAGTGAGCTGAGAACTGTTTAAATGAAGGCAGTGATCATGTGTTCAGGCTAGAATCCTCAAATTCTAGCATCTGAGCCAGAAGGGTGGCCCACGTTATAAATATTGTTGGCGTCAGACAAACTGTTTTTTTGTTTTTGCCTCGAGTACCCATAAACTGTCTCCTCGCCAGAAGGGCTCCGTGACTAATAGACCGGGATAACTACTCTTGGTATTTAGGGTCCAGCTATCTGCCAAACATCTCATCAGAAAACTCTCCTGACAAGACAGCTGGTGCCCAGCTGCCCAGGTGTGCACATTTTCATACTGGGAAAATGAAGGATGCATATTGTACATTAAAAATACTAAAACCAAGACAATGTTGGTCAATCGATATACAGCTGAACTATCTGAACAAAACATTTACAACTTAGCTTTGTGTTATAGGCAACAAAGGAAATCAGTGTAAAATTCAATCTAACCCCCTTGAGATATTTGATTTCCTTTTGTGTGAATGCTTAATGTAACTGAGTAAAAGTAGCGTCTCTTCTGTTTGTAATATTAGGACCATCAGTGCTAAATATTATAAACTTATCACTTTCCTGTGGCACTGTTCCCTTAGCATTCAAAAAAGCGGTTATTTATCCTCTGCTCAAAAGACCTAACCTCGATCCTGACCTCATGGTAAACTACCTGCCGGTGTCCCACCTTCCCTTTATCTCGAAAATCCTCGAAAAAAATTGTTGCACAGCAGCTAAACGAACAATTAGAGCGTCTGACAATCTCTGTGAACCCTTTCAGTCCGGTTTCAGGGAAAATCACTCTACGGAGACAGCCCTCACAAAAATGGCTAATGACCTATTGTTAACCATGGATGCTGATGCGTCATCCATGTTGCTGCTTCTTGATCGTAGCGCTGCTTTCGATACCGTCAATCATAACATTTTAATAGAACGTATCAAATCACGTATTGGTATGTCAGACTTAGCCTTTTCTTGGTTTAACTCCTATCTTACTGACAGGATGCAGTGCGTCTCCCATAACAATGTGACCTCGGAGTATGTTAAGGTAACGTGCGGAGTTCCACAGGGTTCGGTTCTTGGCCTTGCACTCTTCAGCATCTACATGCTGTCAACATATTTCCCAACCGACATATTCCCGGGTTACGAAAACTCCGTGTTTTCACGGAATTACCAGGAATTGTTCCCCATTTAAAATGAATGCGCAATATACAAACATCAACATATCCCACATCTCTCGACCGACTAGAACGGTTCCAAAGTCAAAATGCTCGTCAATGTTAACTTTTTAAAGAAAATTTTACACTTTTTAGCGGAGTCATAACTTGGTTCTTGACACATGCTAAAATTATCATGCTAACCTTTTTAGCCAATTTTGCAGTCGAACACCTAAGTCATATAATTTGGCACCTGAAGCATGCTAACTGTCATGATCCTTGGTCCGGATGTGTTTTCTGTTAGTTTTGGACTCCTTTAGTTCTTTTTTGTGCACCTCCTGAGTTTGTTTTGGTTGTCATGGTTGCTCATTATGTTCACCTGTCTCTGATTAGTGTTCGGCCGCTCACCTGCTACCCGAGCACTAATCAGAGGCATATTTACATATCCATGGTTTATGCTAAGTGTTAGTTTAGCTTCGAGTGCGATCAGGCACGTTGTTCTGTCGGCTCGCTTTCTGTTTTGTACTCCTTTGATTTTGTGAGGAATAAATCATATTTTTACCTGCACGCCTTGTCCGGAGTAGTCCGTCTGCATTCCTGGGAGAACGACCCCGCAGTAAGCTGCGAAAACCACCAAGTGACACTAACACTAGCATGCATACATTAGCGTACTTTGCAGCCGTACCCCTCAAGTCATATAACTTGGTACTTGACGCTTTCTGACTGTTAGCATTCTAACGTTAGCATCTCAGTTCGACCTGTATGGGTGTTTTTAGAAACAAAGACACTCTACTAGGAATGTACTAGAAGTTAAGCACATTTTACACTGTCTTATGATGCTATAACAGGGCTAATGATAGCACAACGTTAGCTAAAACAATACCGCAACATATTTTTTCCGGTTGTCAGTGGAAGTCTTGTAGGCTGAACTGTGAACATTTCTACGAACAGAGATGACAGAGCATAATATAAATGTTCTCTATCCTAGTTTTATCCGAGTAAACATTGCCTCGCCTGACGTCATGTCGCTTGTCATGTGACTGCCCGGCTCCGTTTGATTGGTGGACAGGAGTCAAACATTACGAGGGCTTGCGTTGGTTTGGTGAAACAGAGTCATGTGACAGAAGACTCTCTAACAAGCCAAATGGATGCAGCTAATAATGGATCATAAATAAACATAATGATATAAATGTTATGGTTAGGAGGGGAGGTGACGGCAACAGACACCAGGGAGCATGTAGCTCTATAGATTTATTATATATATTCACCATATATATATAATAATCAAACAATAGAATATAAACAAAGGAAACGGAGTGTGAACTAGAAAAGTTGCTTTTGCATAATATTGCGAAACAAAACGCCAGATAATATGTCTTACCTTATACACACACCATAATAATACTCGTATGTTGAAGCACAGTACAATCCGGGGTTACCCACATATGCGGTCCTCTCCAAGGTTTCTCAAAGTCATTCACATTGACGTCCCACTGGGGTGAGTTTTTCCTTGCCCGTATGTGGGCTCTGTACCGAGGATGTCGTTGTGGCTTGTGCAGCCCTTTGAGACACTTGTGATTTAGGGCTATATAAATAAACATTGATTGATTGATTGATCTATCAAGCGGTGCGGCTTCATAGTCAAAGTCGTACTAAAACATTTTGATAGATTTTTGACCACCGTGTGTAATGTTCTATATTTTCAATGGAACATACAGTATAACATTTTAATGTTGTTTACTTGAGTCATATTGCAGTCTGCACGTATCGCTTATGTGTGACTGCCATCTACTGGTCACACTTATCATTTCACCAAGTAGCAAATAAACTTGCTTCGAGGCCGGTAAGCACAATCAAAATGATTGCGTACATTAGGTGCACCGGGTTATAAGGCGCACTGTCGAGTTTTGAGAAAATGAAAGGATTTTAAGTGCGCCTGATAGCCCGAAAAATACGGTAATCAAGTAAAAGTAGCGACCTTTCTTTAAAAAAAAAGCATGTTGCATTAAAACTACTGACAAATACACTTTATCCAAAAAGTTACTTAAGTAAACCATACCCATTTCTTGCTAATCTAATGAGAACCAGTACGGGAGCAGTGATAAATAACCTTTACTGAGACAACGACGCTCTAGTTCGGGGTCAGCAAGCCGCGGCTCTTTAGCGCCGCCCTAGTGGCTCCTTGGACGTCTTTCAGAGATGTGTGAAAATGGAAAAAGATGAAGAAAAAAATATATTTTTGGTTTAAATCTGGTTTCTGTAGGAGGACAAACATGACACAAACCTTAATTGTTAGAAATCCCACTGTTTATATCAAACATGCTTCACTGAAGCACCGTTTTGTCCTACTAATTTCAGCGCTCCTTGAACTCATCGTAGTTTGTTTACATGTACAACTTTCTCCGATGCTGCCACAGAAAAACGTGTTTTATGCCACTCCTTCTTTTTCTCATTTTGTCCACCAAACGTTTTATGCTGTGCGTGAATGCACAAAGGTGTGCTTTGTTGATTTTATTGATTTGCTGGAGTGCTAATCAGGCATATCTGGTCAGTGCATGACTGCAAGCTAATCGATGCTAACATGCTATTTAGGCTAGCTGTATGCATATATTGCATCATTATGCCTCATTTGTAGGTATATTTGCGCTCATTTACTTTCCTTTACTTATGTCCTCTGTGTATTTAATTTATATTTGCATGTCTCATGACACATGATCTGTATGTAATATTGGCTGCATTTCTGTTTGTGTGCCATGTTGTTCCAGACCACAGCAAACATTACCCAGCTTGCAAAGATTGTAATAAATCCATTAGAAGAAGACAGCCTGCCGTTTCTTTAAACTTGGACACACACATCTATACCTTTTGGCCGTTCTAAGTCAATAATTTCCATAAGTTATCTCATCCTGTGAGAAGTCTCCATTTTACTAATGATTTCCAATGTTGCAAAAATGTGTAGAATAAAAATTTAAATACAATATTTCTGTCAACGCAGAATTTGCATCAGCCTTTGATAGTTGGCTAATATACCTAATATATTATCATGTGTTGCCTTCATTATAACACTTATATAAGGCTTTTATTTTTTTGCGGCTCAAAACAGTTGTATTTTTAAATTTTTGGTCCAATATGGCTCTTTCAACATTTTGGGTTGCCGACCCCTGCTCTAGTTCAAACAATGAATTATGATGTTTACTATTGTTTGCCATGAATTGATTACGTGGACCCCGACTTGAACAAGTTGAAAAACTTATTCGGGTGTTACCATTTAGTGGTCAATTGTACGGAATATGTACTGAACTGTGCAATCTACTAATAAAAGTGTCAATCAATCAAGTGGTCCAGTACAGAATACATTGCGCAATGTTACCTTCTTGGTGTGTTACGCCCACGAGGGTGCAGCTGCTGTCCGCTGATTGGACAATTGTGTCACCAAAGGCTGAATGGAATCCGTGTGGTTCTATGGTTGTTATCGTAGTTCCCTGCTTTGCCATCACTGCTACTGGTTTTGTGCTGGAGTCATATAAAAAGGAAGGATAGAGCAAAAGGGAGGCGTGGGCCTTATTGATAAGGCCGACTAGAGGTTTTATAGATTTGAACCTCCTGCCAGATGTGAGGCTTTGGACAGCAGGTTCAAGCTTAATGAGGGATCGTAAACATTAAAAACAACTCTCAGAATGACGCAGTGCAGTTTCACACCGCTGTACAGACAGTGTGGGCGATACCGCAACTTTTGGTATTGATCCGGATAACATAACATAACATAACATAAATACAGGGCTTGTATTGCAGTTTTGATACTGGCACCGATACTTTTGACATGGAATTTGTCAAGGTCATCGAATTAGGGTTGTACGGTATACCGGTACTAGTATAGTATCGCGGTACTAATGAATCATATCAGAATCAGAATCAGAAGTACTTTATTAATCCCCGAGGGGAAATTAAGATATTGGCATATTTATTTATTTTTTTACAAAAACCCCTGCAAATATTACGGTAAAATTGTGGCGATTGAGCTGCCAGTTTTATACAGTACAAAATATTTGGTTTTGTACAGTAGAAGCATTTAAGTCCCATCTTAAAACTCATTTGTATACTATAGCCTTTAAATAGACCCACCTTTTAGACCAGTTGATCTGCCGTCTCTTTTCTGCTTCCTTCGTGGAGAGGGGGGTGTCAGGTTCAAACACTGATGACATCTATTAATCAGACAAGAAGCAAGGAACCATGCAGAAACAGAGTTCAATTTAGCTCATGAGGGGAACGCATGGAGCTGCACACTTCGCCACAGTCTCGCCCTACGCTCTAAGGTACAGCTCCCTCGTCCCTCTATTTATTCAGGAGTTCCACAGTCAACATCACTGAGGCCGCCTCTACAAGGAGTGGTCACATATATCATGCAAAGCAGGTCCAGTACGCACAATACGTGACGGAATGTGCTGGGGCCTTGTGATTTCGCCTTGTCTCTGCTTCGTCCGCGTGCAGTCGTCTTATCTGCGTTGAGGTCCTTGTTGTCTCTGCTTCGTCTGCGTGCTGTCGTCTTATCTTCGTTGAGGTCCTTGAAGTCCTTGGCTGTTAGCGGGCTAAAACAAGGCCACCCCTCAGACAAGAAGTTTTGTCCTTGCACAGATACAAAAGTCTAACTTGAGCACAATAGCTAATAACTATAGCAACAGACTTTAAGCATACTAAAGTTGTGTGATAATACTGTATATATACATGATTATTCTAACAGGGGGGCACAGATTCGGTGTCCACAGCTGATGCGCTAGCTGTCCAAAGTCTGGACCCAGGGTGGACCACTCATCTGTGCATCAGTTAGGGACATCTCTGCGCTGCTGACCTGTCTCCACTCAAGATGATCTCCTGCTGGCCCCACTATGGACTGGACTATCACACTATTATGTTAGTTCCACTATGGACTGGACTCTCACTATTATGTTAGATCCACTATGGACTGGACTCTCACACTATTATGTTAGATCCACTATGGACTGGACTCTCACACTATCATGTTAGATCCACTATGGACTGGACTCTCACACTATTATGTTAGATCCACTATGGACTGGACTCTCACACTATTATGTTACATTTGTAGATCCACTATGGACTGGACTCTCACACTATTATGTTAGATCCACTATGGACTGGACTATCAAACTATTATGTTAGATCCACTATGGACTGGACTCTCACTATTATGTTAGATCCACTATGGACTGGACTCTCACACTATTATGTTAGATCCACTATGGACTGGACTCTCACTATTATGTTAGATCCACTATGGACTGGACTCTCACACTATTATGTTACATTTGTAGATCCACTATGGACTGGACTCTCACACTACTATGTTAGATCCACTATGGACTGGACTCTCACTATTATGTTAGATCCACTATGGACTGGACTCTCACTTTTATGTTAGATCCACTATGGACTGGACTCTCACACTATCATGTTAGATCCACTATGGACTGGACTCTCACACTATTATGTTAGATCCACTATGGACTGGACTCTCACTATTATGTTAGATCCACTATGGACTGGACTCTCACACTATTATGTTACATTTGTAGATCCACTATGGACTGGACTCTCACACTACTATGTTAGATCCACTATGGACTGGACTCTCACTATTATGTTAGTTCCACTATGGACTGGACTCTCACACTATCATGTTAGATCCACTATGGACTGGACTCTCACACTATTATGTTAGATCCACTATGGACTGGACTCTCACACTATTATGTTACATTTGTAGATCCACTATGGACTGGACTCTCACACTATTATGTTAGGTCCACTATGGACTGGACTCTCACTATTATGTTAGATCCACTATGGACTGGACTCTCACACTATTATGCTAAATCCACTCGACGTCCCCTCCGAGGTTTCTCATTGTCATCCCATTGGGTTGAGTTTTTGCTTGCCCTGATGTGGGATTTGAGCCGAGGATGTCGTTGTGACTTGTGCAGTCCTTTGAGACACTTGTGATTTAGGGCTATATAAGTAAACATTGATTGATTGATGATTAATTGATACAGTGTACGTACAAAAAAAAGAGACAATTATACACATGTTTTATATATACACATTTATATTCATACTGTATATTATTCACTGTTAAAAGCTTCCCTCTGAGGGCAACCATAACTGCGATGTGACCCTCAATGAAAACCAGTGTGACACGCCTGCTCTGTACATAAATCCAATCGATAAATGTTCAAAAATAACAATAATAATCCCCTGTTTTGAAAAGTTGAAATGAGTTCCTCATAAAGTTGTGCAGGTGTTGCGATTTTCCAATTTGCTGAACACATCAAGTGCAAAGAGGCAGATTCGTTGCGTCTGTTGGTTGCCACGGTGACGACAAAGGCACGACTCCTGCGGTGACAGCTCAAAGGCCGCGCTGGATAAACAGGAGGTCCCGCGAGAGGACGACAGCCGGTAATGACGCGGCGGAGGGAAAAAAACCCACCAAACTCACGCGGGACCGAGGTGCTTCAGTGGTTAACAACCCGAGCGTCGTCGACTCTCCCTCGCTCCCTCTGCTTTTCCCACTTCTATCTATATCTGTCCTCTCTGACCCCTGCCTCCCCATCAGGCCTGCAGTCTCCTCCCTTATCCCGTCCTAAGTGGGCCACACACGCCATAACTCAACCATGCGTGCGGCCACGCACATATATGCACGTGGGAGAGTCCTCGCTAATTAGCGCCGCCAAACAGGTGCGTGTCAAGGTGAGCTATACGCCCGCGTGTCCCGTCAAGCTAACGAGCGCGTCAGGAGCTTTTTTTCTGTCCTCGTTTGTGGAAAATGAAGTTTGGCCCCCCGAGTGACCCGAGTCTCCCGACGTGGGAAGTCAAGAGAGCAGGGGAAGGACGCGGAAAAGGAGTCATTTTAGGAAGCATTTCTTTGAAGCTGAGTCAATTTTCAGCCTTCATCAAATATTTTCATAAGTTTTGGGACGTTACGTGGACTTACAAGTAGTTGAATGACACCTCCGTCATGGCCTGTGGGGTCCTGTATTGCTCTCACTGGCACTTTTCACTGAAAATTACTTTTGAAAAGTAATTAATTATAGTTACTCGTTACTAGAGATGTCTTATCGGCCTATAAATGCTTTAGAATGTAATATCGGAAATTATCGGTATCGGTTTCAACCTCCCGATTTTCCCGGGAGACTCCCGAATTTCAGTGCCCCCCCCGAAAATCTTGCGGGGCAACCATTTTCCCGATTTCCACATTATTGGGGGTGTGCCTTAAAGGCACTGCCTTAAGCGTCCTCTACAACCTGTCGTCTAGTCCGCTTTTCCTTCATACAAACAGCGTGCCGGCCTAGTGAATGCAAGGCATACTTGATCAACAGCCATACAGGTCACATGGAGGGTAGTCGTATAAACAACTTTAACACTGTTACAAATATACGCCACACTGTGAACCCACACAAAACAAGAATGACAAACACATTTCGGGAGAACATCCGCACCGTAACACAACATAAACACAACAGAACAAATACCCAGAACCCCTTGCAGCACTAACTCTTCCGGGACGCTACAATATACACCCCCCCCCCCCCTCCACCCATCTCCCGAATTCGGAGGTCTCAATGTTGGCAAGTATGCTCTAGTATACTCTGGACTGAAGCTGTGTGCCTTCATTGTTTTTGTAGCTGTTGTTTTGGGGCATGTTTAAACATTTTTTTAAATAATGCACTTTGTGAAAGTCAAAGTATAGTATTTCCCATAGTTGTAGTGGGTATTAGGATTATCTCAGGGAGAGCATGTCCCAAATTCCAAGCTGCTGTTTTGAGGCATGTTAAAAAAAACAATGCACTTTGTGACTTCAATAATAAATATGGCAGTGCCATGTTGGCACTTTTTTCCATAACTGGAGTTGAAGTTGTTCTCTTATTTTGGAAAACCTTGTTTTTGATTGATTGATTGGAACTTGTATTAGTAGATTGCACAGTACAGTACATATTCCGTACAATTGACCACTAAATGGTAACACCAGAAAACGTTTTTCAACTTGTTTAAGTCGGGGTCCACGTTAATCAATTCATGGTAAAGTTACATTGTTTAATGCATCCGGTGGGGCATCAGAACAAAATTAGGCATAATAATGTGTTAATTCCACGACTGTATATATCGGTATCGGTTGATATCGGAATCGGTAATTAAGAGTTGGACAATATCGGAATATCGGATATCGGCAAAAAAGCCATTATCGGACATCTCTACTCGTTACTTTACCAAAAAAGTAATTGAATTACTAAAATAATTTCTCTTGAATAAATGTAATTAATTACAGGGGGAAAGTAATTAAAAAAACCTTCAAATGTCTGGCATTTGCAGTGTAAAGCACAGTGTGCGTGGCCTGTGGCTAAGTGACGTCATCGAGGGTTTTGCGTTTGTTGATTTTAGCCGTTAGCCCGCTCTTTTGAATCCTTTCACCCGATAGTGTTGCCTGTGGTTAATAAAGAGATTGAATGTGCTTCCGTGGCTGTCATATCTTCTTGTCAACAAACGGGGTATTGTTTGGATGGCATGTTTTGTCACTTCAATTGTTACCTACGGCGGGGGAAGGAGACGACACAACGGCAGGGATTAGTTCAAACGGCATATTGAAACTGATGATGATGATGAGTTGGGGTGTGTATGCTACTATACGTGAATGGTGCAAGACGATGTGTAGAATTAACAATGTAAATGTTACCAGAGTTTGTTGTTTGTGCGTGTTGGATGAATGCTTCGTCAGGCCAGAGGGGCAAGGCAAAAAGACAGTCCGTGGGCAAGCGAGAGGTCAGGGGCTGGAGAGAGGCGACGAGGTCCGTGTCCAAGCAGGGGTCGAGGATCGAGGGTGGCAGTCCAGAACCCGGTGGGAAGTCGAGGCACACAGCTCAATCACGGGAAACTTACGTCCTCTGTGTTCCCCGCAGTGTTCGGAACACTGCGGGGAACACAGAAACAGTCTCCATGCCTAAGTGTTTGATTTTATACACCAAGTGATTTATTTATTTACTTACACTTATTGATTAGGACACCTGATTCTGATCATTTGGATGGGTGGCCAAATACTTTTGGCAATACAGTGTATATGCATATTATCCTGGTAAACAGTTGTTTTTGGTTCATGGTCCACTGCTGTGGACCCCAGTTCTCAGCATGGTACGGCACATGTTTCCTTAGGATGACAAAAGTGTATTAAATAAGCAGAATCCGATAAATGAAGTGGTGCATTTCCTTGTAAGGCAAAAGGTGTCGAGGCCACGTTGAACTCAGTCCATGGCTGAGACGCATCAATGAGGCTCATAGAACCACATCCTTTGATCCCCTCTCCATATACAGCTGGGGGCCGTATATACACAACTTCTTCTCTGTGCTCCTGACCTGCAGCCATGTTAGGTTGTAAAATCTATTTTGGGATAAGTACTTTTTCATCCACGTTTCTGGCTGCTGATGACTCTTTCAGCAGTGCTGGCATTCTGGTTTAAACTAAGTTGACATTGTCTTGACATCTTGGACATTTATTTAAAGGGGAACTGCTATTTTTTTCAGAATGTTCCCTATCGTTCACAATCATTATTAGAGGCAATAACACACATTTATTTTATTTTGTAGGGTTTTTAAGATGATTAAAAACGTTTGAAAAATGTGGCTAATGGGCGTCACTGTTGTAGCCTTCAAAACCCTCCATCAACGTTTTATATACTGTACACACTGCAAGTACAGTATATATATATGTTGTAGTAACATACACCTTCATAACAATATGTACAATATACACACTGCAAGTATATATGTAATGTAGTAACAGACACCTTCATAACAACATGTAATATGTACAATATACACACTGCAAGTATATATATAATATAGTAACAGACACCTTCATAACAATATGTAATATGTACAATATACACACTGCAAGTATATATATAATGTAGTAACAGACACCTTCATAACAATATGTAATATGTACAATATACACACTGCAAGTATATATATAATGTAGTAACAGACACCTTCATAACAATATGTAATATGTACAATATACACACTGCAAGTATATATGTAATGTAGCAACAGACACCTTCATAACAATATGTAAGGTGTACAATATACACACTGCAAGTATATATATGATGTAGTAACAGACACCTTCATAACAATATGTAAGGTGTACAATATACACACTGCAAGTATATATATAATGTAGTAACAGATACCTTCATAACAATATGTAATATGTACAATATACACACTGCAAGTATATATATAATGTAGTAACAGACACCTTCATAACAATATGTAATATGTACAATCTACACACTGCAAGTATATATAATGTAGTAACAGACACCTTCATAATAATATGTAATATATACAATATTTACCTTATTTTGATCATTTTAAGCATTTTCTGGACTGATTTCCTCAGCACATTTATTTCCGTTTCCATAGCAGCGCACTTTCGACTTTCGGCAACAAATATTTGTTCCTACTTCCGGAAACAAACAAGTGTTTTCTAATCATGGCAGATTCAGTAACAAACAACGAAGACAACTACTTTTGTACAAATGAGGATTCACAACCCTATCTTTTTTCATCTGAATATATTGAGGATGAACTACTGCTTCTAGAAGAAGAGGAGTAAAACGTTGGCGCAGACGGAAGCCGAGAGAGCGATGTCGGCATATAAATGTGGAACTTGGAGCCAAGCTATTTGGACATAAATGGAGTGCTTACCCAAATCAACCGGGAAAAACGTTCCTGTTTAAACTGTCCATCAAGTAAGTCACTCTAATATTGTTCATGATAAACGCAGCACGTCCTGCGTGTTATTACAACTCCAGTACATACTCTGTCTGGCTAGCTGTGTACATGTTACAAACAAAACATGAAATAATACTTTACAGATACTGTAAATTGATTGTTCATGTTTTTCAGTCAGTACAGATTGGTGTCCTATGGCATTGTGTTGTGTTGTGTATTACAAACTCAAACGCGATTCATGCTGACGTAGAAGTTAGCTTATCTCTTACCGTAGCTAGCTTTTACAACTAATGACTTGTCCAGGGTGTACCCCGCCTTCCGCCCGATTGTAGCTGAGATAGGCTCCAGCGCCCCGCGCGACCCCAAAGGGGATAAGCGGTAGAAAATGGATGGACTGTTCTTCTATTGCCTATGTAAATGCTTAAAAGTGAGCTTTGATGACATTATGACGTCTGTGTCGAGTGAAGTGTTCGAAGCTATGTTTGCCACTAACCAGGTGGAACAAGCCCTTTCGTATTTCTGACAGCATGTATAGTTATAGTCCGAGACGGTCTTAATTTGAGTCGAGCAACCTTTAAAAATATCTGCATTTGTGTTTGTTCGTTTCTGCTTACCGACACTCTGAGAGTCCATAAATGCGTTGTGACGGGGAGAGGAAACAGAGGGCGAGCTTCAATGGAAGAGTGCCGCTTTGTGTGCACGCTGGGGCGGCTGTGTGGCTCGTCCATCCATCCATCCATTTTCTTCCACTTTTCCCACGTCGGGTCGCGGGGGAAGCAGCCTAAGCAGGGAAGCCCAGACTTTCCCCTCCCCAGCCACTTCGTTTTATGCGAAAGAGCCATCAGCAATCAATTTTTTAATTAATTGTTTGCTGATGAACCATCTCCTCACCATCCTTTCGACATCCACATAAAAGCGACGATATTTTATACAGCATGCACACAAAAACAGCAGAATCTGAGAGGTTTGTAATTGCAGACAAGGGTCAATTCTGGGAGTCTCCCGCACAATCCAGTAGAGTTGGCAAGTCTGTGCATGCATCAAAATAGAAAGCGTTTCCCAGCATGCCTTGTTGTCAGTACAATTATCACTTTTGGCTGTGTTCATGCATTGCTAATGTGTTATTTTGCACAGGCACTGTCTAATACATAGAGGGCCTAATCTACTATGATCCAAATACCAAACTAAGAAATGATGTGCAACCCCTCTGCTAAGACTGTGTACTACAATTGTGTACTATTTAAATGTGTTTTTTGCGCGTACTAACATTATGAGCCCTCCCATTCATCCATTTTCTACCGCTTATTCCCTTCGGGGTCGCGGGAGGTGCTGGAGCCTATCTCAGCTACAATCGGGCGGAAGGCGGGGTACACCCTGGACAAGTCGCCACCTCATCGCAGGGCCCATTATGAGCCCTCCACATTTATATTATTGTGTGCGACATTGAACCAACAGCACACGTCTATAATTTGTACCAACTTTTCTGCAATATACAGTAGAACCTAGGGTTGTACGGTATACCGCTATTAGTATAGTATCGCGGTACTAATAAATCAAAAACTGTACTATACTCCATTTGAAAAGTACCCATTTGCCATATATATATATATATATATTTTTTATAGGTATGACGGCGGGGCAGCATGGTGGAACAGGGGTTAGTGCGTGTGCCTCACAATACGAAGGTTCTGGGTTCAATCCTGGGTTCGGGATCTTTCTGTGTGGTGTTTGCATGTTCTCCCTGTGACTGCGTGGGTTCCCTCCGGGTACTCCGGCTTCCTCCCACCTCCAAAGACATGCACCTGGGGATAGGTTGATTGGCAACACTAAATTGGCCCTAGTGTGTGAATGTGAGTGTGAATGTTGTCTGTCTATCTGTGTTGGCCCTGTGATGAGGTGGCGACTTGTCCAGGGTGTACCCTGCCTTCCGCCCAAATGCAGCTGAGATAGGCTCCAGCACCCCCCGCGACCCCGAACGGGACAAGTGGTAGTAAATGGATGAAAGGATGGAAGGTATGACGGCGCGTCGTCGTCAGGTCGTGACATTGCTGGTTTTACGAGCAGAGGAGCATGTTCGGCAGCGCACAATCACAGAGTACTCACAAGCAGACACAGTGTGTAGACAGAAAAGGGAGAATGGACACATGAGGACTTTGAATATGACCAATGTATGATCCTGTAACTACTTGGTATCGGATCGATACCTACATTTGTGGTATCATCCAAAACTTAATGTAAAGTATCAAACAACAGAAGAATAGGTGATTATTACATTTTAACAGAAGTGTAGATAGAACATGTTAAAACAGAAAATAAGCAGATATTAACAGTAAATGAACAAGTAGAATAAGAATCAATTTGTACAGCTTGTCCTTTATAATTTTGACAAAATAATAGAATGATAAATGACACAATATGTTACTGCATACGTCAGCAGACTAATTAGGAGTCTTTGTTTGTTTATTTACTACTAAAAGACAAGTTGTCTAGTATGTTTTAATTAAGAAAATTGTTTTTCTTCGATTGCAATAACAAACATATGTTTAATGTACACAAAGATTTTTTGTTAAAATAAAGCCAATCATGCCATTTTTTTGTGGTCCCCGTTATTTGGAAAAGTATCGAAATACATTTTAGTACCGGTACCAAGACAACCCTAGTAAAACCGCAATCTATAGACAACTATTTTTTGCACGTCCGGAATTGATCAAAACAAACGAAAATGCTTATTGAATTAAGTTTTTTCATATAGGAGATATATTACAATAATAGATTTCCTACATGACTGTGTCAATTTCATTGGTTTTAATCAGTCCCGTAGGTCATCGAGCAGTTATTAAATTATAAAATGATATTGCTGAATGGACGATAACGTCGCATGACGGCCAGGAGACAGCTTGCAGGTAGAGACAAGAGCCACAAGGAAGTGCTCCAGCAGAAGGGAAGCTATGCGCACACACAAAAGCTAAACAGGCTACAAAAGTAACCAAAACAGAATGCTGGAGGACCGCAAAGACTTACGAGACATCTTGCAGGAAACGCGTCCACAAAGTGAACAAGGTCCCCTCCCGAAAAAACTAGCAGCCAGGGCTAAACTTAAATAGACGTGATTAGATGTTTTTTGTTGTTGTTGTTGTTGTTTTATTTTTGTAGCTGTATGTAGCAGTGGCGTGCGGTGAGGTTAATGTCTGGTGAGGCACTGCATCATCACAGTCAGATTTACAAACATATGAACCCTAAATGTGATTGGCAGCAGTTAACGGGTTATGTTTAAAAGCTCATACCAGCATTCTTTACACAACTGTAGCACACAAAAAAGCACATTTAATAAAAAAAACATTATTATGGTCTTACCTTTCTTGCTGGAGTCGGACATCCACACAGCCAGCCTTTGCGTGTGTACCACGACGTTTGAAAAGAACGGGTCTTCTGTCCCGAAGTCAAAAGCAAACCTTTTAGCTCCGGCGTTGGTATACCTTTAATTATTACCTCCTGCTTCGATTGAAAGTCCAGTTTAGAAAACTGTTTTATTTTACATATGTAATCCTCCATGTTTTTAATAAAAGTCCAGGCGAGAGGAAATAAAATATCGCTGACTTGCAAACTTTTTATTTTTTTTTATTTTTATCTTCTGCGGCGAGGAATGATGTCTGGGATCACTACCGCCCTCTACCACTAGGAGGCCGGATTACAGCGAGCCTCAGACAGTACGTTTTTTGCAGCAGTTTTATGAATGCTCAGCACAAGAAATACGTTACACACATACAGTTTTTGACAAAATACACTGTACATTATATACCTCAGCTAACTAAACAATGCCATAGTTTAGTTAGCTGATATAATTCATATAGCAATACAGTCTCACTGCACAGCAGCTCAGCAGTTAGCCGAGTCATTGTGCACAATCCATGTTGAGGCACAACGCGGTGACGTGCCTCAACTGGCTGCTGATCACCGCACCGTCTCTTCTCAGTATTTGAACGGCAAATGTGAAAATAAAAATAAAAATAATCTAAAACTGGTGAAGTTAAATGGAAAATAACTTTAGTATAATCACTGGATACATATAACAATTTAATTAATTTTTTTTCTTTTTACATTTTTTTTCTTTCCATGATGGCAGGTGAGGCCCCGCCTCCCCTGCCTCTAGTGACTGCACGCCACTGGTATGTAGAAATGGCTTGTTGCATCAGCTCTTCTCTTTTAATGTATTTAATGTCCTTTGTGTTTTTTGATGCTTGATGTTTCCCTCTTACACACA
The DNA here is from genome assembly GCF_033978785.1 of Entelurus aequoreus. NCBI lineage: Eukaryota > Metazoa > Chordata > Actinopteri > Syngnathiformes > Syngnathidae > Entelurus > Entelurus aequoreus. The sequence goes on from NC_084755.1 coordinate 30,205,554, forward strand.
TGCTTATGTGTACTATGGCTATGAGTTTTTTTCCCTTGGGTTCAGTCTGGACCCCCTCTCCAGGGCCCAGGCTTAGACTGATTTTTTTTTTCTCTCCCCCCCTCCTTTTTTGTAAGGAGCGCCGGAAGTTGGCAGACCCGTCAGCGATCCTGTTCTGTCCCCCTATAATGTTTGTCTGCTCTTGAATGGGATTGTGCTGAAAAATCTTAATTTCCCCTCGGGGATTAATAAAGTATTTCTGATTCTGTTTGTGATTACAAATGAAAACATGTGTGCTGGGCCACAGTGTAAAACTGCTGCGGGGACAAGAAAACAGGAAGTGGAGACTAGAAAATAAGAACGCAGGACAGAACCCAAACACTAAACATGGAAAATGCCAACAAACTCAAACGAGTCATGACATTTTCTTTGTAAATAAAAAAAAAGAACATATTATTTAGGGCAGGGGTCCCCAAACTTTTTGACTCGGGGGCCACATTGGGTTAAAAAAATTTGGCTGGGGGCCGCGCTGTGTGTATATATACATATTCAGAGCGTGATGATGTTGCGTATCGATGGGAAAATGCATTTTTAGAAAATATTATTTGCCTAAGCGGCGAGGAGACACTGAGAATAACAAACGGTAGAAAATGGATTAGAAAAAATATAATACTTTTTTTTTTAAACTTGGGACGGATTCTGGATGCTTTGTAGCACAAACACGTCCTTTCACACAGTTACAAATAAAGACGTGAAATAGCGGATCCGGCCCGCGGGTTGTAGTTTGGGGACCCCTGATTTAGAGGGTTTATATAGCTATGTTAAAATGTGTTAATTGTATGCTTGAAATGTCAAAAACTGGGGATGTTCCGCTCAGGGTATTCTGCTGCCGATTCCGATATCGATCATCCATGAGTGAGATCGGTTGGTTTTTATTTCTTACAGTCCAAATTAGTGTTGTAACGATACCAATAATTTGGTACCGGTACCGGTACTAAAATTATTTCGACACTTTCCGGTACTTTTCTAAACAAAGGGGACCACAAAAAAATTGCATTATTGGCTTTATTTTAACAAAAAATCTTAAGGTACATTAAACATATGTTTATTATTGCAGTTAAGTCCTTAAATAAAATAGTGAACATACTAGACAACTTGTCTTTTAGTAGTAAGTAAACAAACAAAGGCTCCTAATTAGTCTACAGACGTATGCAGTAACATATTGTGTCATTTGTCATTCTATTATTTTGTCAACATTATGAAGGACAAGTGGTAGAAAATTAATTATTAATCTATTTGTTAATATCGGCTTACTTTCTCTTTTAACATGTTTTATCTACACTTCTGTTAAAATGTAATAATCACTTGTTCTTCTATTGTTTGATACTTTACATTAGTTTTGGATGATACCACAAATTTGGGTATCGATCCGATACCAAGTAGTTACAGGATTGAAGTTGATTGATCTCGCGTTAATGCTGGGACCAGCGGTGATGTAGTTTGGAACCATTTGAACAATCACCAAGCTAAACGTGGCCACTGGGGAACCGACCAAGCAAAAATACTTATTAATAAGGGGTTATGACAAGAGTGATGTCAGTGTATATTATCCACACTTGGACCTGGAAAGCATGCGATTGGTTAGCGTTTGGAAACCGCCGGACCGCAGTACAGGGAGCAGCGTGTTTGCATTTGCTGTTGCTATGGTAACCGCTACGCCACGCTTGATCCACACTTGTCTTACATCCACATCGCCGATAGAACGTCATGCTAAAAATAGAAGCCTCTTCAAACCGCCTGCACTTAAATGTGACTCAAGCGAGCGGTCCAAGACCAGCATATGACATAAATAACTCCATAAAACAAAATTGATCACAGTTTGAAAGCCAACATTCCTCTACTGCTAAAACTCACTGAAAAATCATATGTGCATTTTATTTCTGCACTAAGGATAGGTGATACGGCTAAAACTCTAAATTGCAATATATATCGCAGTCTCCTGCGATAAAGATATGTATCACGATATACAAACCCCAAAACCAGTGAAGTTGGCACGTTGTGTAAATGGTAAATAAAAACAGAATACGATGAATTGCAAATCCTTTTCAACCTATATTTAATAGAATAGACTGCAAAGACAAGATATTTAATGTTCGAACTGGTAAACTTTGTTATTTTTTGCAAATATTAGCTCATTTGGGATTTGATGCATGCAACATGTTTCAAAAAAAGCTGGCACAAGTGGCAAAAAAGACTGAGAAAGTTGAGGAATGCTCATCAAACACTTATTTGGAACATCCCACAGGTGAACAGGCAAATTGGGAACAGGTGGATGCCATGATTGGGTATAAAAGCAGCTTCCATGAAATGTTCAGTCATTCATAAACAAGGATGGGGCGAGGGTCACCACTTTGTGAACAAATGCGTGAGCAAAATGTCCAACAGTTTAAGAACAACATTTCTCAACGAGCTATTGCAAGGAATTTAGTGATTTCACCATCTACGGTCCATAATATCATCAAAAGGTTCAGAGAATCTGGAGAAATCACTGCACGTAAGCAGCAATGCCCGTGACCTTCGATCCCTCAGGTGGTACTGCATCAAAAAGCGACATCGGTGTGTGAAGGATATCACCACATGGGCTCAGGAACACTTCAGAAAACCACTGTGAGTAACTACAGTTTGTCGCTACATCTGTAAGGGCAAGTTAAAACTCTACAATGCAAAGCGAAAGTCATTTATCAACAACACCCAGAAACACCGCCGGCTTCGCTGGGCCCGAGCTGATCTAAGATGGACTGATACAAAGTGGAAAAGTGTTCTGTGGTCTGACGAGTCCACATTTCAAATTGTTTTTGGAAACTGTGGACGTCGTGTCCACCGGAACAAAGAGGAAAAGAACCATGTTATAGGCGCAACGTTGAAAAGCTAGCATCTGTGATGGTATGGGGGTGTATTAGTGCCCAAGACATGGGTAACTTACACATTTGTGAAGGCATCATTAATGCTGAAAGGTACATACAGGTTTTGGAGCAACATATGTTGCCATCCAAGCAACGTTATCATGGACGCCCCTGCTTATTTCAGCAAGACAATGCCAAGCCACGTGATACAACAGCGTGGCTTCATAGTAAAAGAGTGTGGGTACTAGACTGGCCTGCCTGTAGTCCAGACCTGTCTCCCATTGAAAATGTGTGGCGCATTATGAAGCCTAAAATACCACAACGGAGACCCCCGGACTGTTGAACAACTTAAGCTGTACATCAAGCAAGAATGGGAAAGAATTCCACCTGAAAAGCTTCAAAAATTGTCCTCCCCAGTTCCCAAACGTTTACAGAGTGTTGTTAAAAGGAAAGGCCATGTAACACAGTGGTAAAAATGCCCCTGTGCCAACTTTTTTGCAATGTGTTGCTGCCGTTCAATTTTAAGTTAATGATTTGCAAAAATTTTTTACGTTTCTCAGTTGGAACATTAAATATCTTGTCTTTGCAGTTATTCAATTGAATATGAGTTGAAAAGGATTTGCAAATCATTGTATTCTGTTTTTATTTACATATCCATATCCTGCACACTCTGCTTAATAAAAACAAGTATTTTCCAGATAATTGTATTGTCCATTCATGTATTATTTCCGAGGGACACAAAGGCATTTCATCAAGAGCTGCGTCCAAAATGAATTTCTTCATTTTAGTTGACACTGTGAGAAATACATCAATTCCAAATATGGTCATTGTAGGCAGCAGTGGCGGGCTGTGCGTTTCTCACCTAGGCCTTCAGTGATGTCCTACTTAGTCCCACTTCACCTCTCAAAATACCGTAATTCATGTCAGCACACGGACACAGCAGGAGATACTGTACAGAAACCCACTTGCACACTACTGAGCATTCAAACACCTCAACAGTGTACAAAACGGTCTATTTTTCGGCGCATTTAACATTCAATAAATCTGCTGCAGCAATTAAAACATATCTTACGTGGCACTGTCAAAATTAAAAGGATTGTATAATACAAATGAAACATGAAAAAATTAAGAAATAAAATATTTGAACTCACAATTAGCACCTATTCGATGTATATATATATATATATATATATATATATATATATATATATATATATATATATATATATATATATATATATATATATATATATATATATATATATATATATATATATATATATTTATATATTAGTGTTGCCCCGATACCAATATTTTGGTACCGGTACCAAAACATATTTCGATACGTTTAGGTACTTTTCGATACTTTTCTAAATAAAGGGGACCATAAAAAATTGCATTATTGGCTTCATTTCAACAAAAAATCTTAGGGTACATTAAACATATGCTTCTTATTGCAAGTTTGTCCTTAAATAAAATAGTGAACATACGAGACAACTTGTCTTTTAGTAGGAAGTAAACAAACAAAGGCTCCTAATTAGTCTGCTGACGTATGCAGTAACATATTGTGCCATTTGTCATTCTATTATTTTGTCAACATTACAAAGGACAAGCTGTAAAAATGGATTATTAATCCTCTTGTTCATTTACTGTTAATATCTGCTTACTTTCTCTTTCAACATTTTCTATCTACGCTTCTGTTAAAATGTAATTATCAGTTATTCTTCTGTTGTTTGGATACTTTACATTAGTTTTGGATGATACCACAAATTTGGGTATCAATCCGATACCAAGTAGTTACAGGATCACACATTGGTCATATTCAAAGTTCTCATGTGTCCAGGGACATATTTCCTGAGTTTATAAACATAATATACATTTGAAAAACACAAAAAAATATTTGGTGATTCTAAAAAATATTAATGTAATCATAGTAGTATCGACTTGATACGCTCTTGTATTTGGTATCATTATAGTGGATGTAGCGGCCCACTTGGATTAATGACACAAGACGCAGAGAGCTTCAACTGGTGCAAGTCTAATTATCTCCTCACAATTTTGAGGAGATAATTTGTGATTTGTATTTTCTGTCCATCTTTATAGTTTACACTGTAAACTATGAAGATGGACAGAAAATACAAATGCCATCGTACCATATTTCCACAAACAATGCATAAATCATATTTACATTTTTAAACCTATAAACAAATCTTTTTTAGTAAATATAAAAAATGACATTTTCCCGTTTGTTTTAAATGAAATGAACCACTTGTTTTACAATAAATAAAACCATTAGTCTCCTCCTACCTCCTTCCGCTTCCAAGGGCGCTAAGTTTGCTCAGCTAGTTAGCTTAGCTTCCACACACAGCTCGTAGTGACTCTCCTTAAATGTGACATACAAAAAACACAAACAGGAGGCACAATAAAATAACCTCTCACAAATGTTCACACAGAATATGACAAATATATCTTAGTCAGCATGTTTTACCAGTCCTGGAGTAACGTGAGTATGCTGTTGAAGTCAGATGGAACGGCAGCAGGAAGTCAAACATCAGCAATAAAGGAAGTAACAGAATAAGAGTGGGCTCTTCAAAATAAAGGCACAAAAATAACGTAACACGACAGAACTGCATTTTTCTCATGAACAAAATTTTCTGCCATTTACAGTTAGGCGTAGATCCACCCATGGCGTTTGTTTACATTCAGACTGGAAATTTTTAGAGGCGGTATGGTATATGATTCATTAGTATTGCGGCACTATACTAACACCGGTATAGTGTACAACCCTAATATATACATTAGGGGTGTGGGAAAAAATCGATTAGAATTTGAATCGCGATCCTCACGTTGTGCGATTCAGAATCGATTCTCATTTAAAAAAAATCTATTTTTATTTTTAATTTTTTAAAATTGTATTTATTTTTAATTAATCAATCCAACAAAACAATACACAGCAATACCATAACAATGCAATCCAATTCCAAAACACCCAGAACTGCAATACACAGAGCAATTGAGAGGAGACACAAACACGACACAGAACAAACCAAAAGTAGTGAAACAAAAATGAATATTATCAACAACAGTATCAATATTAGTTACAATTTCAACATAGCAGTGATTAAAAATCCCTCATTGACATTATCATTAGACATTTATAAAAAATTTAAAAAAAAAGAACAATAGTGTCACAGTGGCTTACACTTGCATCGCATCTCATAAGCATGACAACACACTGTGTCCAATATTTTCACAAAGATAAAATAAGTCATATTTTTGGTTCATTTAATAGTTAAAACAAATGTACATTATTGCAATCAGTTGATAAAACATTGTCCTTTACAATTATAAAAGCTTTTTACAAAAATCTACTACTCTGCTTGCATGTCAGCAGACTGGGGTAGATCCTGCTGAAATCCTACGTATTGAATGAATAGAAAATCGTTTTGAATCGGGAAAAAAATCGTTTTTGAATCGAGAATCGTGTTGAATTGAAAAAAAAAAAAAAGATTTTGAATCGAAACGTGACCCCAAGAATCGATATTGAATCGAATCGTGGGACACCCAAAGATTCACAGCCCTAATATACATATATTGGATATATCGTATAAGCCAGTGGTACCATCGTAGTCGGTAGTTGGTCGTAGTCGGTTGATTCGTGTGAAAGTCGCGGGCAAACCATTTCACCGCCGGGACAACTTCCGGTGTCGGCCGACCTCGTCTCACAAGATGTAGTTTCTCTTAAATCTCCTTCTTGAAAATGGCTTTGCAAATATTAATCTGCCACCTAATCAACATTTTGCTCTCCTTTCTTTGTGAGTAGCGGTGAGTTTTCTGTGGCTTTCTATGGCTCGTATGGCTCCGGTGCCACTTCCTGTTTTCGCAACTTGTGATTGGATACTCACTTGGGACTCCCAAGTGAGTATCCAATCACAGCGTAAGGCCAGCTCGAAGGCCTTACTGACAACAACTCGTGATCTGATTGGCTATGGCAATTGTTAGAATAATTTTATCTAAGTTATCACAAAAATTTGGTGTTTCAATGAGTTCCCAGTGAGAAGCAAAAACATGTCTTTGAACCTACAAAGAAGAAGGCTTGTAAAACTCCACTGTGTAGGGGGGGGGAAGCAACATGAAGGTGTTCTGTTTTCTTTCATTTAATCAACAAAAAGATATTGTTCCAACCCAAGGACTACAAAGCGGAGAGAAGGCAGAATCTGCCCAAGTTCCAGACACCACTTTTTTGAACTCTTTTACGAACCTCTTTTTTGAAGTCTTTTACGAACCTTTCTTTGAACTGTTTTACATCCTTTTCTGTGAACTGTTCTGTAACCACAGGCAACGCTGTTTACGACCCACGTCCCTTTGGAAGCAGCTGTTGCCATGTGGTCAGGGAAAGTCCAAATAAAGGAGGAGGCGTACAATCTTTCGCCAGAGCGTGCTGGAGACTGTCCAAGAGTACAGACCACACGTTTCTCCTCAAATTGAGCCAAATGTAATTCTGTCTCTGTTTGATTCTTTGCTTCTTGTCTTGTTTAATAGATGTCATCAGTGTTTGAACCTGACAGAAATTATCTATCAATTGTATGTGCCCATTCACTTACAGTGCACAGATGCCCGCATTGTTGATTCTGAAGGCCCCTGGCAGATTTGGTACAGCATGGCAACATAAGATAGCTGAATTCTGATTGGATAAAAACTCTTTAAACTAAAAACAACAGCACTGGAAGGAACATGATATGACATGAAGAGAATATGAATACTTTTAGATATTTAGGGAAAGTAAATTTTAAAAAATACTTTTATCTTTAATTATGATCATGATTTCTGGTTATGTTAGACCAGTCAATTGCAATAATTAATATTGTTGGCTAAACTAAGAATAATTATTATTATTATTATTATTATTATTGTATCTATTTTTAGAATATATTTTATCATGTAAAAGCACAATTTTTAGTCATTTTGTCATGTCTGTGATCATGTTTTTATTTGGCTATGTTCTGTTTGGGTTTTGGACTCTTTTTAGTTCCTGTTTGTGCACTCTTGTATGTTTTGTTTCCATGACAACTTATTAGTTTCACCTGTTTCACGTCTTGGACTCGCACACCTGTGTTAATCATGTCAATACTATTCAAGCCTGTCATTTTCAGTTGGTCGTCCTGGCGACATTGACATTATTCATGCTCTGCTCTAACATTACCTCTGCTCTCTTCATGCCATGTCAAAGTAAGTGTTTTGTTTCATGTCCATAGTTTTTGCCCAAGTGCTAGTTTTTTTGTTTTCATTAGTCAAGTTGTATCTCCGCCTTGTGCGCGCTTTTTGTTTATTCCTTTTTGAGTAATAGAATAAATCATGTCCTTACCCTCACGCCATGTCCACTCCAATTTCTCTTGCATCTCGGGAAAACAAACCCCCCACAGTCCACGTCGTGACATAATGTCGCCAGGACGACCAACTGAAAATGACAGGCTTAAATAGTATTGACATGATTAACACAGGTGCGCGAGTCCAAGACGTGAAACAAGTGAAACTAATAAGTTGTCATGGAAACAAAACAAACAAGAGTGCACAAACAGGAACTAAAAAGAGTCCAAAACCCAAACAGAACATAGCCAAACAAAAACCTGATCACAGACATGACACATTTAATATATGTACTTTTTTTTTTTTAATGTTTAATTGTATTTATTCAATATATTTAATTATTAACCTTGCCTAATCCCACTTTGTAAATTGCCTTTGGGTGAGATAAGCCGAGTACTAAATTGTGTTTTACGACTCTGTCGCTTCAAGACAGCCGAGATGAGGGCAAAAAGGCTCATGCTTTTCAAGGACGGGGGAAGAAGAAGAAAAAAAATAAAAATATATATATATATATCGGCCAATAACTCAAATTTGCGTCGCCGCAGAAAGCTCTGAAGGCCATCTGAAGCTGGCACAGACCTGTTAAAAACATTTGAGTTCCCTGACAGCTCCATCTGGGCACAGCCGAGTGGCACTGGAGGAAATGAGCAGTCGCTGTGGAGGATTAACCCTTTCATGACACCGTGTGGATCAACCTGCTAATCTCCAGGAGTCAGCGTACGTTTCATGCCACATTGTTAGGAAGACATTTTGGGTCAGGAGAGTTCGAGCAGTGGGGAGGTAGAATACTTTTAAAATCAAATTGAAATCAAATTATTTCATAACAATCTACAAGGTTAATACAGTTCGCTTCTCTGTCTTCCCCTCCATTTATCTGCTCTCTTTTGTATTTCCAGTTATCATTACATATATGCAGTGTTGCATTTGAAACAATTGTGTTGTTGATAATAGAGGTAATTATTGTTATTATTCATTATCAATAATAATAATAATAATAATAATAACAGATTTTATTTGTAAAAAGCACTTTATATTGAGTAAACAATCTCAGAGTGCTACACTGTATTAAAAAAATAAAATAAAAAGATAATAAATAAATAAATACAAATAAAAACTAGAATAGCCAAATAGCTATAACTAGTATGCATATATCTAAAAAAAGGCTTTTTTTTTTTTAAAAAAAGAAGGGCTTTTAAGCCTTTTTTAAAAGCATCCACAGTCTGTGGTGCCCTCAGGTGGTCAGGGATGGCGTTCCACAGACTATAGTGCTATTTCTATCGGTATTTGTATTGCTCCATTTGTAGTGTAATAACGCTCATTGACATTTCTGTGTTATTAATATTTATTTCACTAACTGCTTCTTTGCTATCACTTTTACTATCATATTTGTACATATCCTATTCGCTGATGCTGTTCTGTTGTTGTTGTTATTGTTGTGGTTGTGTTTGTTGTTGTTGTCTCTTTGTCTTATCCCCTTCTTGTCCCCGCAATTTCCCCCTCTGTCTTCCTTTTTTTCGCTTTCTATCCCCTCCTGCTCCAGCCCGGCTGCACCAAATAATAATATAAATCCATTTAATAAAGTCAAATACATTTTTGGACATTTCAAGCATACAATTAACATGTGTTAGCATAGCTATATAAATCCCCTAAATAATGTGTTTTTACTGTTTGTTTGTTTTATTTAGAAAGAAAATGTCATGACTTGTATGAGTTTGCTGGCGTTTTCCATGTTTAGTGTTTAAGTTCTGTCTTGCGCTCTTATTTTGTAGTCTCCACTTCCTGTTTTCTTGTCCCTGCATGCAGCTTTACATTGTGGGCCAGCGCACATGTTTTCATTTGTAATCACGACTATTTAAGTTGAGCCCTGGCTGATTGTTGTTGTTTTTTTGAGGAGGGGAGGGAGACCTTGTTCACCTTGTGGACGCTTTTCCTGTGAGATGTCTCATAAGTCTTTGCTGTCCTCCAGTAAAATACAAATAAGGCAACAAGAGAAGTATCGCACACTTCTCTTTTGTAAAGTAAATCTGTATCTCAGGGGGAAAGGGACGATGGGGTCTAACATGGAGGGCGAGTGGGGGATTGAGGGCATTAGTGAGTCTACGGGGTTAAAAAGGCAAAGGGATTGAGGAGATGAACATACTCTATATTGCCAAAAGTATTTGGCCACCCATCCAAATGATGAGAATCAGGTGTCCTAATCACTTGGCCCGGCCACAGCTGTATAAAATCAAACACTTAGGCATGGAGACTGTTTCTACAAACTTTTGTGAAAGAATAGGCCACTCTCAGTGATTTCCAGCGTGGAACTGTCATAGGATGCCACCTGTGCAACAAATCCAGTCTGGAAATTTCTTCGCTCCTAAATATAATATTCCAAAGTCAACTGTCAATCAATCAATCAACATTCATTTATACAGCCCTTTATAACAAATGCCTCAAAGGGCTGGAAAAAAAAGTCCAAAAGTGTCATCACGCCTCATCTTCTTGACCAAAGTGCTGTCACTTGCAACTTTCTGTCACGGTTTGGTTGCGGCTTACTGCGCGGTTCGTTTTCCCGGGATGCAAACGGACGACTCCGGACAGGACTTGCAGGTAGGAACATCATTTCATTCTCAAAAAACACTCAAAGAGGTACAAAAACAGAAAACCAACCAACGGAACAAGGTGCCAATCGCACTAGAAACTAAACTTAGCATAGGCTAGGTGACAAGCAAAACTTGCGTGACGCGAGCATGAAGCAAACAAAGAAGCCAGACCGACTGACTGGCAAAGGCAGGCTTAAAGGCCTACTGAAACCCACTACTACCGACCACGCAGTCTAATAGTTTATATATCAATGATGAAATCTTAACATTGCAACAAATGCCAATACGGCCGGGTTAGATTAGTAAAGTGCAATTTTAAATTTCCCGTGAAATATCCTGCTAAAAATGTCTCGGTATGATGACGTTTGCGCGTGACGTCACGGATTGTAGCGGATATTTTAGGACAGCATTGTGGCCAGCTATTAAGTCGTCTGTTTTCATCGCAAAATTCCACAGTATTCTGGACATCTGTGTTGGTGAATCTTTTGCAATTTGTTTAATGAACAATGGAGGCTGCAAAGAAGAAAGCTGTAGGTGGGAAGTGGTGTATTAGCGGCCGGCTGCAGCAACACAAACACGTAGCGGCTACATCGTAGCCGGTGTTTCATTGTTTACATTCCGAACGATGACAGTCAAGCTTTACCATTGGCCTGTGGAGAACTGGGACAACAGAGACTCTTACCAGGAGGACTTTGAGTTGGATACGCAGACGCGGTACCGTGAGTACGCAGCTGTGGCTTCCAAACATTTGATCGCTTGCCCGTCCGTGCGTGCCGCTATGTGCATGTCACGTACGTAACTTTGGGGAAATATATGTGCTGTATAAACTTTGCGGAAGTGAACGGTACTTTGGGCTGTGGGATTGAGTGTGTTGTGCGGGTGTTTGATTTGTATTGGCGGGTTATATGGACGGGAGGGGGGAGGTGTTTGTTATGCGGATTAATTTGTGGCATATTAAATATAAGCCTGGTTGTGTTGTGGCTAGTAGAGTATATATATGTCTTGTGTTTATTTACTGTTTTAGTCATTCCCAGCTGAATATCAGGTCCCACCCGCCTCTCACAGCATCTTCCCTATCTGAATCGCTTCCACTGCCCTCTAGTCCTTCACTCTCACTTTCCTCATCCACGAATCTTTCATCCTCGCTCAAATTAATGGGGTAATCGTCGCTTTCTCGGTCCGAATCACTCTCGCTGCTGGTGGCCATGATTGTAAACAATGTGCAGATGTGAGGAGCTCCACAACCTGTGACGTCACGCTACTTCCGGTACAGGCAAGGCTTTTTTATCAGCGACCAAAAGTTGCAAACTTTATCGTCGTTGTTCTCTACTAAATCCTTTCAGCAAAAATACGGCAATATCGCGAAATGATCAAGTATGACACATAGAATGGACCTGCTATCCCCGTTTGAATAAGAACATCTCATGTCAGTAGGCCTTTAAATAATGTCTCTTGATGAGCAACAGGTGAGCGTCCCGAATACAAGAGGCAGGTGCAAATAATAAGTAGCCATGGTAACAAACTCAGGAGGTGCACAAACAGGAACTAAAGGAGTCCAAAACAAACAGAAAACACAAAACATGATCCGGACTACGGATCATGACACTTTCTTTGGCCCCATGGTGACTTATTTTGCAGTTGTACGCCTTTGAAAAGAATCAGCAACGCTTGGGATTTTTTGGGGATTTCGTGGAATGATAGGAATTTGTTAGGTGCAATTTTGGACCCTAGGTTAACAAAGGTGGTAGACGAAAACCGGGGCAAACACATTTATGTGATTTATGAAGGAGAGCAGGCTCAAAGAGTTTTTACCGTCACCGCCAAAAATGCATTAGCGATTGCTTCCGATGTGCGTGCCTGACTGAGTGTGCGCCAATGGGATCGCTAATCTTAATCCACGGCGAAACGCTCGCGCTTGAGGCCATTAGCGCCCGTTTTGAGCGCGCAAGACTGGTATGTGTGTTTGTCGATGCAAGGGCTGTAATCTGAGAGTAAAACGGGGGGGTTAGAGGACCATTAAGCGGCGCATTAGACCCAACTCTAGGCAGACAGTGTGGAGACAGGTGGTGTGTGTGTGTGTGTGTGTGTGTGTGTGTGTGTGCGTGTGTGTGTTCTTGTATTTCTACCCTTCTTGAGACATCACCAAGGAAAAGTACCTTCCATATGAGGACCGGTGAACAAGTTAGGACATAAATCATGGTCCCAATACGGAAAAACCATTGCATCTAATAGAGAATGTCTCATTTGCACCCCTGGTGGTGAAATCTATCAAAATTAGGGTGGTCCCAAAAAGAAGGGATTTTTCAAATTGACCGTGTGTCGGTTTTAAAAGTGCTCCCCCTCCCGGTCAACATATGAAATAACAAGTGTTTGTAAAAATTTTAAGTGCTCCCCCTCTGGCCAACATATGTAATAACAAATGTGTGTAAGAAAATTAATTAAAAATAAATACATATGTATATAGAGACATACTGTAATAACTTGAAGTAAATAATGAAGATTAAAAAAAAAATTACCCCCCAAAAAATTCCAAAAAATAATAATGACCTAAAAGCTTACCTTTTTTATATTCGCATAGTATGTATATATTATTAATGTTGTAAATACAAATCTTTATATATCTACAAAGGGTGGTCCTACAGAGGTATGCATTTTTCGGAGGTCTATAAAATTACAAGAATGTGTGTGTGTTTGTGTGTGTGTGTGTGTGTGTGTGTGTGTGTGTGTGTGTGTGTGTGTGTGTGTGTGTGTAGAAGGTGGGGGGATCTCAGGGGGAAAGGGACGATGGGGTCTAACATGGAGGGTGAGTGGGGGATTGAGGGTATTAGTGAGTCTACGGGGTTAAAAAGGCAAACGGATTGAGGGGAGCCGACCCACAAAGAGCAGATGAACATACTCTAGACATTGCCAAAAGTATTTGGCCACCCATCCAAATGATCAGAATCAGGTGTCCTAATCACTTGGCCCGGCCACAGGTGTATAAAATCAAGCACTTAGGCATGGAGACTGTTTCTACAAACTTTTGTGAAAGAATGGGCCGCTCTCAGTGATTTCCAGCGTGGAACTGTCATAGGATGCACACCTGTGCAACAAATCCAGTCGGGAAATTTCCTCGCTCCTAAATATTCCAAAGTCAACTGTCGGCTTTATTAAAAGAAAATGGAAGAGTTTGGGAACAACAGCAACTCAGCCACCTAGTGGTAGGCCACGTAAACTGACAGAGAGGGGTCAGTGGATGCTGAAGCGCATAGTGCAAATACTTTCTGCACAGTCAGTTGCTACAGAGCTCCAAACTTCATGTGAGCTTCCAATTAGCCCACGTACAGTACGCAGAGAGCTTCATGGAATGGTTTTCCATGGCCGAGCAGCTGCATCTAAGCCATACATCACCAAGTCCAATGCAAAGCGTGGGATGCAGTGGTGTAAAGCACATTGCCACTGGACTCTAGAGCAGTGGAAACGCCTTCTCTGGACTGATGAATCACGCTTTTCCATCTGGCAATCTGATGGACCAGTCTGGGTTTGGAGGTTGCCAGGAGAACGCTACATTTCGGACTGCATTGTGCCGAGTGTGACATTTGGTGGAGGAGGAATTATGGTGTGGGGTTGTTTTTCAGGAGTTGGGCTTGGCCCCTTAGTTCCAGTGAAATTAACTTTGAATGCTTCAGGATACCAAAACATTTTGGACAATTCCATGCTCCCAACCTTGTGGGAACAGTTTGGAGCGGGCCCCTTCCTCTTCCAACATGACTGTGCACCAGTGCACAAAGCAAGGTCCATAAAGACATGGATGACAGAGTCTGGTGTGGATGAACTTGACTGGCCTGCACAGAGTCCTGACCTGAACCCGAGAGAACACCTTTGGGATGAATTAGAACGGAGACTGAGAGCCAGGCCTTCTCCACCAACATCAGTGTGTGACCTCACCAATGCGCTTTTGGAAGAATGGTGGAAAATTCCTATAAACACACTCCGCAACCTTGTGGACAGCCCACATCATATTGAACCCTATGGGTTAGGAATGGGATGGCACTTCTAGTTCATATGAGAGTCAAGTCAAGTCAGGTGGCCAAATACTTTTGGCAATATAGTTTACTTTGAGCAACAATCAGCTGTGTCTATAATATTTGACCCAGGGAACAAATATATATATAAAAAAAAAAAGATGGACTGTCCCTTTATTGCCTTTATTACTGTGGCCGATACTGACAATTTTCATACGGATAAAGTTGCAACTTGGACTGAAAGTGAACATTACTTGACATTATTAATGGTGGACGTTGCATTATGTTGCAGTAGTAACGTATGTTACGTAAGTCTGTGTCTTTTTGCACATTGTGAGTTTTTTTTTTAATTAATCAGTCCAACAAAATAATACACAATACGATAATAATACATGTACAATTCCAAAACCCATAGCAACATTCAGAATATCCATCAACAGAGAAATTGTGAGGAGGCACAAAACAATCCAAAAGTAGTCAAAGAAAAATGAATAATATTAATTACAGTATCAATATTAATAATAATTCCAACATAGCAGTGATTAAAAATCCCTCATTTACATTATCATCAAAGCCATTTATAAAAAAAAATAAAAACATTAAAAAAATGAATAGGTTTTCACTGGGTGCTTTCATTGGGTTGCCCAGGAATTTACCACATTTCCACTGAGCTCAGGCTATTTAATTTTTTAAAAAAGGTTGCTCTTTGGATTGTCTACTGTTCAAAAGCACACTGTATTTTTCAGACCATAGGGTGCACCGGATTATAAGGCGCACTGCCGATGAGCGGATCTACTCAGGTCTACAGTATTTTCATACAAAAAGCGCACCGGATTAGAAGGCGTATTAAATGTTGTTTTTTTTTAACACTTCCTTGAGTGCACTTCCTAGCTGCACTCTTTTTTTCCTTTGTTCATTAAATACTGTTTTACTTACCGACTGCTGCCTCTGCGTCTCTGGGGTCACCAATGTTACAATTTCCTTCCGATGAATTTGGTTTAGTACAGAACATGCATTAAATCTAATTTAAGTTCCATCCATTTTCTACGGCTTAAAAAGTATAGAAATAATTTTTACTAGGGATGTACGATAATGGCTTTTTTGCCGATATCCAATTCCGATATTGTCCAACTCTTAATTACCGATACCGATATCAACCGATACCGATATATACAGTCGTGGAATTAACACATTATTATGTCTAATTTGGACAACCAGGTATGGTGAAGATAAGGTCCTTTTTAAAAAAATGTATTGTTGTGTATGGGGATGTCCGATAATGTTTTTTTTTGCCGATATCCGATATTGTCCAACTCTTAATTACCGATACCGATATCAACCGATACGAAATATACAGTCGTGGAATTAACACATTATTATGCCTAATTTATAGTAATTAAAAAATAAAATAAAATAAAATAAAATAAGATAAATAAATTAAAAACATTTTCTTGAATAAAAAAGAAAGTAAAACAATATAAAAACAGTTACATAGAAACTAGTAATTAATGAAAATGAGTCAAATTAACTGTTAAAGGTTAGTACTATTAATGGACCAGCAGCACGCACAATCATGTGTGCTTACGGACTGTATCCCTTGCAGACTGTATTGATATATATTGATATATAATGTAGGAACCTGAATATTAATAACAGAAAGAAACAACCCTTTTGTGTGAATGAGTGTAAATGGGGGAGGGAGGTTTTTTGGGTTGGTGCACTAATTGTAAGTGTATCTTGTGTTTTTTATGTTGATTTAATAAAAATAAAAAAATAAAAATAAAAATTAAAAAAACCAAAAAAAACACCCACCGATACCGATAATAAAAAACTGATACCGATAATTTTCGATATTACATTTTAAAGCATTTATCGGCCGATAATATCGATAATATGACATCTCTAATTTTTACCGTAAATTCCGGACTAGTCGCTACTCTTTTTCCTACACTTAAAAAAACGGTGCGGAAAAAATTAATTGATTTTTCCTTTGCAAAATAGAAAGTAAAAAAAAACTACTCAAAAAAACCAAGCAAATGCACTGAGAATGCCTTTTATTGTTGGTGCTATTGCGCCATCTTTTGGACGAGTTCGTTCACGGCAGGTGCGGCGGTGTCCTTCCATTTCCCAGTAGTGCTTTCAAGCGAAAGTGGAGTGCCGTTCAGTCTTCTAGCCGTCCATAGCGTTTCCTACTCGCATGGATTCTTCATCACTCCGAGGAACATTTGTAAGTTTTACAATATAACTACAACTTTTTATACTCACTAAACCGTCCCATGTGTGATGTCTGTAGGAGTTGTTTATGCATATTTGTACGTGTATCGTAATGTTGTTTGGTTGGTTTAACCTCTAAAGGCCTTAGAGGCCACATGTGTGGACAGCACCTTTTAGCTCTTATTTCCAAAATTGTGCACACTTCTGAATTGGGGTCTTATGCCGACATATGGACACTTACACTGCTATCTGGTGGTGTCAGAAGAGTAGGGATGATGTTCGAAACCGGTTCTCCCGGTTGTTCGATAAGAAAAGAACCGATTCCATGGACTCAAATCCCTTTTTGAGAACCGGTTCCCGTTATCGAGGCCACTATAGTAAAGAAAAAGAGTTGGTTCTTTATTCGAATCCCTGGGAACGAATCCCAAATGGGCAATGTTATGCCCATTTGATTGTAGACTCTTACTGACACTATCGTGGCAATATGAAAATACTATGCGTCAATAGTTTGGGCACTTCCTGGCGACGTCAGTTCAGTTAATGAGACAATTGGGAAGTAGACAAGTTGTGTTAGCTCTTACAAGCCTTGGAAAAGATAAGTCTGTAAGTAAACTGTTTAACTTATTTATGTAACTCAATATTAAGGTGGAAAGTGGTTAAATTTGATACTAAGATGTTTATTGAAAAACGATTTTTGTGCACCGTTTCAATGGATGTTTTGAGGACTTAAAATGGCTGCCAGTCGTGTATTTCCACCATCGAAATAGTTTCAACACTCAGAAGTATTTGTTTGATGATAGTACTGTATATTTGTGTGAAGCTAATATTTACATATTGTGTATTACATTTCAGTATGTTAATTGAATCACATAGCTTAAACATTTGTCATTGTGTGTATTTCAGTTTAGAAAAAAAAAATAACAGTCCAATGCAAGACAAAAGTAAAGATAGGAAAAGACAAAGCAAGATCAACAACAATAAAGAGCCTAAATGGATTAATCTGCTTTGGAACTTTATTAGACGTCTTGGATTGTTTGTTAGCTGTCTGCCTGTGTGTGTAGTTAGTATGTTCCAATAGCAGCAGAAGTGCACTTTTTGGAGAGCTGTATTATTTTCAGTTTTGTGCCCAAGGGACTGATTTTATTTAACACTATATTATTATTTATACACCTATAGTGATCACAGAGACAGGTTGTTTTTGTGTTACTGTATATATTTGTTTTTCTGAAAAATCCCACTTAATATACTTTGGGTAACAACAGTCAATATTTATTTATTTTATTTTTTTAGGAGGGTAACAGTCACTATTTTTTTTTTTTTGTCTTATAAAATAAAAGTGAGCTTTTGTTAAACCAAATATTGTGGTTTTTTCCATATACAACAACCTATCTGGATTCGATAAGAGAATCGATAAGGAATCGGTTCGATAAGAGGATTCGATAATGGGCTCGAACTCGATAATTTTTTATCAAACATAATCCCTACAGAAGAGTATAACATACAATGGAATTTGGAGAAAAAAAAGTGTAAAAATAAAAATTAGCATGTCACTACACATGAAGTACACGTTTGTTACTTATGGACTAAGTACATCATATCAAAAGATGATTTTTAGTTTTTATTCTAATTAGGGTCCAATAAGCCCAAATAGCAAAGAGAAATAAAAAATGTATGCAAACAAACAGCTTGGGCCTTAAGAGGTTAAATATATTTCGAACATGTATGCAATTACAAGTGATATATAGATTACACATTTACATTTCTTTTTACATGTTCGAAAAGGAGTAGGAAGAAGCCGATCTTATTCAACCCTAACCCTTTTCTAATTCATAGCAGTTTAGTAGCACATATTCACTTCCTGTCCTTATTGATTGATTGAGACTTTTATTAGTAGGTTGCACAGTGAAGTACATATTCAGTACAATTGACCACTAAATGGTAACACCCGAATAAGTTTTTCAACTTGTTTAAGTCGGGGTCCACTTAAATTGATTCATGATACAGATATATACTATCAGATATATACTATCATCATAATACAGTCATCACACAAGATAATCACATTGAATTATTTACATTATTTACATTGTAGCTGAGATAGGCTCCAGCGCCCCCCGCAACCCCAAAGGGACTAAGTGGTAGAAAATGGATGGATGGATGGATGGATGAATCAGGGGTGTGGAGGGGGGGAGGATATGGACATCAAGTAGTGGACATAGAGAGAGAGAGAGAGAGAGAGAGAGAGAGAGAGAGAGAGAGAGAGAGAGAGAGAGAGAGAGAGAGAGAGAGAGATCAGAAGGCATAAGAAAAAGAAAAAGTATCTGCATTTGATTGTTTACATTTGATTATTAGCAATCCGGGGAGGGTGTTAGTTTAGGGTTGTAGCTGCCTGGAGGTGAACTTTTATTGCGGTTTTGAAGGAGGATAGAGATGCCCTTTCTTTAATACCTGTTGGGAGCACATTCCACATTGATGTGGCATAGAAAGAGAATGAGTTAAGACCTTTGTTAGTTCGGAATCTGGGTTTAACGTGGTTAGTGGAGCACCCCCTGGTGTTGTGGTTATGGCGGTCATTTACATTAAGGAAATATTTTTTAAAATAATTTATAATTTCGTGCGCACAAGAAACTTTTTATAAAGTTATAAAAAAATTTTTTTTAAATGTTTTGTTTTTATAATTTTTTTTTTTTTTTTTTTAGACATCTATCTCGTGAAGAGAAAGTTTTTCGTGTGCACGAGATAGTTTCTCGTGCGCAAGAGATACATGTCTAAAAAAAATTTTTAAAAATGTATTTTTTTTTTTTTTTTAGACATGTATCTCTTGCGCACGAGAAACTATCTCGTGCACACGAAAAACGTTCTCTTGCGCACGAGATAGTTTCTCGTGCGCACGAGATACATGTCTAAAAAAAAAATTGTTTTTTTAATTATTAAAAATAATAATTTTTTTAACTTTATAAAATGTTTCTTGTGCGCACGAGAAAGTTTCTCTTGCGCACAAGATACATGTCTATAAATTATTATTTTTTTAAATTATAAAAACATTTTTTCCCCCATGTCCCTTTAGGGGCTCCGTGACATTCACACCTAAATGGACACTTCAATAAGCCAGCATGTTTTTGTCATGTAGGGGGGAAAAGGAGAAAACACTTGTTCATACAAATGACACGACAACGCCTTTTCAAAATCTTCTACTTTATTAAGATAAATGTTTTTGCAAAAAATCCAAAACAAAATGATCTTGAATTTATTGCTTGTCTTCTTTACACACGATGCATAATAGGAACTCCCCAGCACTCTCACAAGGGAATTGCGGCTAACTAGGCGGACTCGCACGGGTTAATGCTGACGCTGCAATCGAAGAAACATCACACACACACACACACACACACACACACACACGCACACACACACACACACACACACACACACACACACACACACACACACACACACACACACACACACACACACACACACACACACACACACACACCCACACACACACACACACACTTGCAGGTTATATGAAAAGGGACTGAAGAGTCGTACGGAAGAAAGACAAAGCGTGTCAAACAAACGGCATTAGAGGCGTTTCCAGTGGTGGCACACAAGTGTGTTCAGTTCAAATGTTGGAGTAGCAACCGAACATCCACGTTTTAGCACATAGGTCCCTGGAAAAGCGACAAACAGGAAGCAGCTCAGACACTTTTTGTACTTTCCGAGTATTTTGTCATGCAAGACGTCACTTGGCTACATTTGGACACGAGCAGCTGACTTGGAACAACATGAAACCAAAAGTGGAAAGTTACGGTTTAGTGAGGCTGCTAGAATCCATTTCTACAAGTTTACTAGCAAATAATGGGTATAGAAATGGAGATTCTCGTTGGATCCAGAATGGATCCTGAATGGAATCGTCACGCCAATCGGAATTGAAATGAATCGTGGATTGATGTAAGATTCACCCCCCTGCTGTTTAGGTTGTCTTAGAACATGTTCATGACTTTGCTACAGCTGTCCTATCTAGTCAGACGATAGGCAGACTGCAGCTGTCCTATCTAGTCAGATTAAAGCTGTCCTATGTAGTCAGGCGCTAGTAAGATTACATCTGTACTATTTGGTCAGATGATATTAGACTAGAGCTGCCGTATCTAGTCAGACAATAGTCAAGACTAGAGCTGTCCCGATTAGTCAGACAATATTAGATTAGAGCTGTCCTATCTAGTCAGATTAAAGCTGTCCTATCTAGTCAGGCGATAGTCAGACTACAGCTGTCCTATCTAGTCAGGCGATAGTCAGTCAGACTACAGCTGTCCTATCTAGTCAGATTAAAGCTGTCCTATCTAGTCAGGCGATAGTAAGACTACAGCTGTACTACCTAGTCAGATTAAAACTGCCCTATCTAGTCAGGCGATAGTCAGACTACAGCTGTTTTATCTAGTCAGACGATAGTCAGTCAGACTACAGCTGTCCTATCTAGTCAGATTAAAGCTATCCTATCTAGTCAGGCGATAGTAAGACTACAGCTGTACTACCTAGTCAGATTAAAACTGCCCTATCTAGTCAGGCGATAGTCAGACTACAGCTGTTTTATCTAGTCAGACTACAGCTGTCCTATCTAGTCAGGTTAAAGCTGTCCGATCTAGTCAGACAATAGTCAGACTACAGCTGTCCTATCTAGTCAGGTTAAAGCTGTCCTATTTAGCCAGACAATAGTCAGACTACAGCTGTCCTATCTAGTCAGATTAAAGCTGTCCTATCCAGTCAGGCGTTAGTAAGACTACAGCTGTACTACCTAGTCAGATTAAAGATGCCCTATCTAGTCAGGCGGTAGTCAGACTACAGCTGTCCTATCTAGTCAGATTAAAGATGTCCTATCTAGTCAGGCGATAGTCAGACTACAGCTGTCCTATCTAGTCAGACTACAGATGGATTAGTCCTGATTAGTCAGACAATATTAGATTAGAGCTGTCCTATCTAGTCAGATTAAAGCTGTCCTATTTAGTCAGGCGATAGTCAGACTGCAGCTGTCCTATCCAGTCAGATTAAAGATGTCCAATCTAGTCAGGCGATAGTAAGACTACAGCTGTACTACCTAGTCAGATTAAAGCTGTCCTATCTAGTCAGGCGATAGTAAGACTACAGCTGTTTTATCTAGTCAGACTACAGCTGTCCTATCCAGTCAGGTTAAAGATGTCCTATCTAGTCAGACAATAGTCAGACTACAGCTGTACTATCTAGTGTGATTAAAGCTGTCCTATCTAGTCAGGCGATAGTCAGACTACAGCTGTCCTAACTAGTCTGATTAAAGCTGTCCTATTTAGTCAGGCGATAGTAAAACTACAGCTGTACTACCCAGTCAGATTAAAGCTGCCCTATCTAATCAGGCGATAGTCAGACTACAGCTGTCCTATCTAGTCAGATTAAAGATGTCCTATCTAGTCAGGCTACAGTCAGACCACAGCTGTCCTATCTAGTCAGAATAAAGCTGCCCTATCTAGTTAAACTACAGCTGTCCTATCTAGTCAGATTAAAGCTGTCCTATCTAGTCAGGCGATAGTAAGACTACAGTTGTACTATCTAGTCAGATGATATTAGACTAGAGCTGCCGTATCTAGTCAGACAATAGTCAGACTAGAGCTGTCCCGATTAGTCAGACAATATTAGACGAGAGCTGTCCTATCTAGTCGGACGATTGTCAAGACTAGAGCCATCCCGTTTATTCAGACGATATTAGACTAAATCTGTCTTATCTAGTCAGACAATAGTCAGACTATGGCTGTCGTATCTAGTCAGATTAAAGCTGTCGTATCAAGTCAGGCGATAGTCAGACTACAGCTGTCCTATTTAGTCAAATTAAAGCTGTCGTATCTAGTCTGGCAATAGTCAGACTACAGCTGTCGTATATAGTCAGACGATAGTCAGACTACAGCTGTCCTAACTAGTCAGATTAAAACTGTTGTATCTAGTCAGTCAATAGTTAAACTAATGCTGCCCTATCTAGTCACACAACAGTCAGACTGGGGCTGACCTATCTAGTCAGACAATAGTAAGACTACAGATGTACTATTTAGTCCGATGATATCAGACTCGAGCTGTTTTATCTAGCCAGACAATAGTCAGACTACATCTGTCCGATCTAGTCAGACGATAGTCAGACTGCAGCTGTCCCGATTAGTCAGACGATATTAGACTAAAGCTGTCCTATCTAGTCGGACAATAGTCAGACTACAGCTGTCCCGTTTAGTCAGACGATATTAGACTAGATCTGTCCTATCTAGTCAGACTAGAGATGTCCTATCTAGTCAGACAATAGTCGGACTAAGGCTGTCCTATCTAGTCAGACGAGCTGTCCCATCTATTCATACAATAGTCAGACGACAGCTGTCCAATCTGGTCAGGCAAAAGTAAGACTGGAGCTGTCCTATCTAGTCAAACTGGGACTGTCTTATCTAGTCAGATGACAGCTGTCCATTCTTGTTAGATAATAGTCAGACTAGAACTGTCCTATCTATTCAGACAATAGTCACACTAGAGCTGTCCTAGCTAGCCAGACAACAGTCAAACTGGGGCTGACCAATCTAGTCAAACTAGAGGTGCCCCATCTAGTCAAACAATAGTCAGACAAGTGCTGTCCTATTTTTTTAGGAAATAGTCAGACTAGGGTTGTCGTATCTAGTCAGACAATGGTTAGACTACAGCTGCCCTATCTAGTCAAACAATAGTCGAACTGTAGCAGTCCAATTTAGTCAAACAATAGTCAGAATGGAGCTGTCTAATATAGGCAGACTATAGTCAGACGGGAGTTGTCCTACCTAGTCAGACAGCGGTCATATTGGGGCTGACCTATTTAGTCAAACTAGAGATGTCCTATTGAGTCAGACAATGGTCATACTAGCGCTGTCCTATCTAGTCAGACGATGGTCATACTAGCGCTGTCCTATCTAGTCAGACAACGGTCAGACTGGGGCTGGCCTATCTAGTCAGACTAGAGATGCCTTATCTAGTCAGACAGTAGTCAGACGAGAGCTGTCTTATCTAGTCAGACAATAATGACCCTGGAGTGATTTTATCTAGTCAGACAACCGCCAGGCTGGGGCTGACCTATCTTGTCAGACTAGAGTTGCCTAATCTAGTCAGACAACATTCAGACTTTGACTGTCCTATCTAGTCAGACAATAGTCACAATGGAGCTGTCCTATCTAGTCAGACAACAGTCAGACTGAGCTGACCTATCTTGTCAGACAACAGTCAGACTGGGGCTGACTTATGTAGTCAGACTACAGATGTCCTATCTAGTCAGACAATAGTCGGACTAGAGATGTTCCATCTAGTCAGACAAGTCAGGCTAGAGCGGTCCTATCTAGTCAGACAATAGTCACACTGGCACTCTCCTATCTAGTCAGACAATAGTCAGACTAGAGCCATCCTATCTTGTCAGACAACAGTCAGACTGGGGCTGACCTATCTAGTCAGACAATAGTCAGACTGGAGCTGACCTATGTAGTCAGACTACAGATGTTCTATCAAGTCAGACAATAGTCACACTGGCACTCTCCTATCTAGTCAGACAATAGTCAGACTAGAGCCGTCCTATCTTGTCAGACAACAGTCAGACTGGGGCTGACCTATCTAGTCAGACTAGAGATGTTTTATCTTGTCAGACAACAGTCAGACTGGGGTTGACCTATCTAGTCAGACTACAGATGTTCTATCTAGTCAGACAAGTCAGACTAGAGCTGTCCAATCTTCAATCAATCAATCAATCAATGTTTATTTATATAGCCCTAAATAACAAGTGTCTCAAAGGGCTGCACAAGCCACAACGACATCCTCGGCACAGAGGATCTTGTCAGGCAACAGTCAGACTGGGGATGACCTATCTAGTCAGACTAGAGATTTTCTATCTTGTCAGACAACAGTCAGACTGGGGCTGACCTATGTAGTCAGACTATAGATGTTCCATCTAGTCAGACAAGTTAGGCTAGTGCGGTCCTATCTTGTCAGAAAACAGTCAGACTGGGACTGACTTATCTAGTCAGACTAAAGATGTTCTATATTGTCAGACAACAGTCAAACTAGGGCTGACCTATGTACAGTAGTCAGACTACAGAAGTTCTATCTAGTCAGACAATAGTCAGACTAGAGATGTTCCATCTAGTCAGACAAGTCAGACTAGAGATGTTCTATATTGTCAGACAACAGTCAAAGTGGGGCTGGCCTATGTAGTCAGACTACAGAAGTTCTATCTAGTCAGACAATAATCAGACTAGAGATGTTCCATCTAGTCAGACAAGTCAGACTAGGGCTGTCCTATCTTGTCAGACAACAGTCAGACCGGGGCTGACCTATGTAGTCAGACTACAGATGTCCTATCTAGTCAGACAATAGTCAGACTAGAGATGTTCCATCTAGTCAGACATGTCAGGCTAGAGCGGTCCTATCTAGTCAGACAATAGTCACACTGGCACTCTCCTATCTAGTCAGACAATAGTCAGACTAGAGCCATCCTCTCTTGTCAGACAGCAGTCAGACTGGGGCTGACCTATCTAGTCAGACAATAGTCAGACTGGAGCTGACCTATGTAGTCAGACTACAGATGATCTATCAAGTTAGACAATAGTCACACTGGCACTCTCCTATCTAGTCAGACTAGAGCCGTCCTACCTTTAAGACAACAGTCAGACTGTGGCTGACCTATCTAGTCATACTAGAGATGTTTTATCTTGTCAGACTACAGTCAGACTGGTGTTGACCTATCTAGTCAGACTACAGATGTTCTATCTAGTCAGACAATAGTCAGACTAGGGCGGTTCTATCTAGTCAGACAAGTCAGACTAGAGCTGTCCTATCTTGTCAGACTACAGTCAGACTGGGGTTGACCTATCTAGTCAGACTACAGATGTTCTATCTTGTCAGGCAACAGTCAGACTGGGGCTGACCTATGTAGTCAGACTACAGATGATCTATCAAGTTAGACAATAGTCACACTGGCACTCTCCTATCTAGTCAGACTAGAGCCGTCCTACCTTTAAGACAACAGTCAGACTGGGGCTGACCTACCTAGTCAGACTAGAGATGTTTTATCTTGTCAGACTACAGTCAGACTGGGGTTGACCTATCTAGTCAGACTACAGATGTTCTATTTAGTCAGACAATAGTCAGACTAGGGCGGTTCTATCTAGTCAGACAAGTCAGACTAGAGCTGTCCTATCTTGTCGGACTACAGTCAGACTGGGGTTGACCTATCTAGTCAGACTACAGATGTTCTATCTTGTCAGGCAACAGTCAGACTGGGGCTGACCTATGTAGTCAGACTACAGATGTCCTATCTAGTCAGACATCAGTCAGACTAGAACCGTCCTATCTAGCCGGATGAGAGGCGGAACATCTTCTAAGACAACCTGGACAGTCCAGGTGTGAGGGACTGAGGACACAAAGATCTGAATGAAAGGGAACAAGCAGTATCTGATTGGTCAAATGTTTCCAAGGAGCAGAAGTGCTGTTCTATGCATGTTTGATGAGTTGGCAAACATGAATTCATTAGCACGTCATAGAGCAACTAAGGTAAGTTCATTTAAATATCTGCAGTGTACAAAAGTCACCCAATTACAGAATAAGCCTTGGGGGTGGTGGGGCGGTGGTGAGCCAATATAATGAGAGTCATTACAGTACTGAGATGACGTGAGGTTCCCCATGTCGTCCTACTTCATCACCTTTCCTACCAAGCAGCGTGTGTGTTCTGCTGATGTGTGTGTGTCCGCGCGTGTGTGTGTGTGTGTGACCATCTGCCATGTTCAACTCATGCAGTGTTCACACCTCCAAATATTGACAGTCTGGTTTTAAGGGAACTGTGTCCAAGGCAGTTGTTGATCTGACAAAGTGTTGCATTTGTAGACGCTAATAATCGGAATAAATATCGGGACAGAAACGTATCACAGGAAAACAGTTCTAATAAATAAATAAATAAAATAAATAAAGTAAGTGATTCATAAGTCAAAGGGGTTTAGGAGTGTTTGTACAATGATTGTGTGTTTGCGTGGTCCCTAGGGAGTGTCAGTAAGGATGGGGGTGTGGGGGGAAGTAAAAACCCCTCCAGAGAGCGGGAGCAACAACAAACACACACACTCCAGTCTAATGACACTAAAGAACAACAACATGCCAAGTTATGGTAAATAGGAAAAACATGCTTCAAAAGCAAAGCTGTAAAACGTGTCTAAACATTAGCAACTTTTAAGTGCGGGCGAAGGATTTTGTTGTTTGGTCAAATATTCTAGGCAGGGAATTTTTTTTGTCTTGTACGCTAGCTTAGCTCATACCTGCCAATATTTGCGTTTCAACATAATAACGGGGAAAATAAAGGGAATTTTCCGAGAAATTAGGAAAAATAAGCAAAATTCCGGTCTTTCCACTTTGGTTATGTTACCCGCGTGCCTTATTTTGAAGGCCTGATTTTACTGGCAACAGGATGTGTTACGCCAATTTTTTTTTTTCATGAAAGTTAAAATAAGTTTCAAAATAATGGAACATTTCTGTAAAATTAGGGAAATTTAGGTCTTTCCACGTGGTTGTTTTACTGCCGCGCTTTATTGTGAAGGCTTGACTTCACTGGCCACAGAATGTTTTTTCCATCCATCCATCCATTTTTCTACGGATTGTCCCTCTCGGGATGGCGGGGGGTGCTGGAGTTTCATGAAAGTTAAAATACAAATCATTGTCTTTAAAAATAGAAAGGGGGGAAATAAGGAAAATGGAGGTCTTTCCATATTTATTTTTTTACTGGCCTGCTTTATTTTCAAGGCCAAACTTTACTGGCTACAGTATATGTTACGCCAATGTTGCCCAAGATAAAAAAATTTCAAAATAAGGTAAATTTTCCGGAAAACTCTGTGGTTATTTTCACTGCCTCGCTTTATTCTGAAGGCCTGACTTTAGTGGGTACAGGATGCGTTATGCTGATGGTGACCGAGAGGATTTTATTTCCTGTATCAATTGCATTTCAAAATAATAAAGGGGTAAATAAGGGTAAAAATTCCGGAAAATTTCAATTTTTTCCTCTGTGGTTATTTTACTGACATGCTTTATTTTGAAGGCCTGGCTTTACTAACTACAGCATGTCACGCCAATGTTCCTCGAGATAATTTTTTCTCCATGAAAGTCACAATAAATATTATAGGCATTACAGAATAATAATGGGGACATTTTCCAGGACATTTTGGTCTTTCCACTGTGGTAACTTTCCTGCCGTGCTTTATTTTGAAAGCTTGACTTCGCTGGTTAAAGGATCTGTTACGCCAATGTTGCCCAAGAGGATTTTTTTTTTTCATGAAAGTTAAAATACATATCATTTTCATTTAAAAATAAAGGTGAAAACAAGGGAATTTTTCCGGAAAACTCTGTGGTTATTTTCACTGCCTTGCTTTATTCTGAAGGCCTGACTTTAGTGGCTACAGGATGTGTTATGCAGATGGTTCCCGAGAGGATTTTATTTCCTGTATCATTTGCATTTCAAAATAATAAAGGGGTAAATAAGGGTAGAAATTACAGCAAATTTAGGACATTTATGTTTTGTTTTACTGACATGCTTTATTGTGAAAGCCTGACTTTTATATCAAAATAAAGGTGAAATTAAGGGAAATTTTCCGGAAAACTCTGTTCATTTTTACCGTGCTTTATTGTGAAGCCCTGACTTCACTGGCTACAGTATATGTTACGCCACTGTTGCCCAAGAGGATTTTTTCCCCCATGAAAGTTAAAATACATATAATGTTTATTTCAAAATAAAGGTGAAAATAAGGGAAATTTTACGGAAAACTCTGTGAATTTTTACTTCTGTGCTTTATTGTGAAGGTCTGGCTTCACTAGCTACAGTATATGTTACGCCAATGTTGCCCAAGAGGATTTTTTCCCCCATGGAAGGTAAAATACATATAATGTTTATTTCAAAATAAGTGTGAAAACAAGAGACATTTTCAGGAACACTCTGTTCATTTTTACTGCCGTGCTTTATTGTGAAGGCCTGACTTCCCTGGCTACAGTAGAAGTGACGGCAATGTTGCCCAAAAGGATTTTTTTCCATGAAAGTTAAAAGACATATAATTTTTTTTCCAAATAAGTGTGAAAATAAGGGAAATTTTCCGGAAAACGCTGTTAATTTTTACTGCCGTGCTTTATTGTGAAGGCCTGGCTTCCCCGGCTACAGTAGAAGTGACACCAAAGTTGCCCAAGAGGATTTTTTTCCCATGAAAGTTAAAATACATATAATTTTTTTTTTCAAAATAAGTGTGAAAATAAGGCAAATTTTCCGGAAAACGCTGTTCATTTTTACTGCCGTGCCTTATTGTGAAGGTCTGGCTTCACTGGCTACAGTAGAAGTGACGCCAATGTTGCCCAAGAGGATTGTTTTCCATGAAAGTTAAAATACATATCATTTTTATTTCAAAATAAGTGTGAAAATAAGGGAAATTTTCTGGAAAACGCTGTTCATTTTTACTGCCGTGCTTTATTGTGAAGGCCTGACTTCCCTGGCTACATTAGAAGTGACGGCAATGTTGCCCAAGAGGATTTTTTTCCATGAAAGTTAAAATACATATAATTTATATTTCAAAATAAGTGTGAAAATAAGGGACATTTTCCGGAAAGCGCTGTTCATTTTTACTGCCGTGCTTTATTGTGAAGGCCTGACTTCCCTGGCTACAGTAGAAGTGCGGTCAATGTTGCCCAAGAGGATTTTTTTTCCATGAAAGTTAAAATACATATAATTTTTATTTCAAAATAAGTGTGAAAATAAGGGAAATTACGCTGTTAATTTTTACTGCCGTGCTTTATTGTGAAGGCCTGACTTCACTGTCTACAGGATGTGTTACGTCGATATTGCCGGGTGGAAAGAAC
The DNA here is from genome assembly GCF_033978785.1 of Entelurus aequoreus. Taxonomy (NCBI): domain Eukaryota; kingdom Metazoa; phylum Chordata; class Actinopteri; order Syngnathiformes; family Syngnathidae; genus Entelurus; species Entelurus aequoreus. Next base: position 30,235,497 of record NC_084755.1, read on the forward strand.
GGGCGGGTTAATAGGTACAGCTAACAGCTAAGCTGTGTGCTACCACCAAAAGTAAACCACACTCCCCAACACCTCAAGAGCCCCGCCGGTCAATGAGCCGGCTCGCATGCTCGACTCGCAGTCAGACGGGAGCTGTGGGTTCAAGCCCAGGCGTGTTTCGAGTCGTACCACGCAATATCAGCCCGCTTTTTTTCATTTTAGATTCTTGTCTGCAGAAAAGGCTCAACATAAACTGACAAAAATGTCTGAGATAAGATAAAGAGGGTTTTTAAACGCTTTGTGACCTGAAACAAAGTGTCTTTAAATACATAAGACGTTTAAACGGCCAGAGGTACAAACATCCGTGGTGTACAATGACGAGCAAGTAGTCATTTAAATGTATTTAAGAAAAAGAAGTCACAATGTCTTCAAATGTTATCTGAATGCATCATGACCATGAGCGACTTTAAGGCATTGTTATGTCAACCACCTAATTAAAGAGTTTATTTGGGAGAATACAAAGAGTGGGTAACAAACGCCTGTATCGAGCTGAGTCAACCGTGAGGATGTTGCCCATCACCCGTGAATTCAAAGAAAGCGTGTCGTCGGTAATTGCAAAAGCGCAGTGGAGTCGTGGTATTGGCGGACGAGGTGGAGCACCGATGGCGTACATTGACTGAGTGAAAGAGTGGCGGTCAGGCAAAAGTGTGTTCGGTGAGGCCTTGTCGGGGCGTGTGTTGTACATTCATGCTGAGAGGTCCTGGGGTCAGGGGGTCGGTTGGAAGGGAACGTCAGGCCGGTCGCCATCCTCCTACAGAAGGATGCACTTTCCTTTCTCCACCCACGGGTTGTTCTTCATTAGCTCGGGGTTCAAGAAGGGATCCTCAGGGACGCCGTCCTCTATCCACTTCACCAAACTTTGGAGAGACAGAAAACATTTTTGAAATTCCACAGCCACTTGGTTGCCACAATCAATCCTCTGTGCGCTTCTCCATATAAGGCAAGGAAGCAATGAGTAGAAGTCACCGCTTACCAGTTTCCTACTAACGAGTAATCGAATTACTTTTGTGTGTGGGGTTGTACAGTATATCGGTACTAGTATAGTGCCGCAATACTAATGAATCATATTCGGTACTATACCGCCTCTAAAAAGTACCGGTTCCCACCCACAGCCTTTTTTTAACGGGCATGACAGCACGTCGTCACGTCGTGACATTGCTTGTTTTACGAGCAGAGGAGCATGTTCGGCAGCGCACGATCACGGAGTACTTACAAGCAGACGTAAAAGGGAGAATGGACGCATTTTGGCCTAAAAACTAAAGATAAAGGTGAAGTTATAACACTGAAACGCCCTCAGGAAGAGGTGCTTTAAGACATGGCCAGTCTGCAGTGTTTTAGCTACTTCTAAATCACTAATCCTCGTCTCCATGGCGACAAATAAAGTAAGTTTCTTACAAGTATCATCCCTGCAGGACGAGGAATAGCTGAACATGCTTCACTATACACCGTAGGAGGATACAATAGCTCACCGGCGTCACAATGTAAACAAACGCCACGGGTGGATCTACACCTGACATCCACTGTAATGATACCAAGTACAGGAGTGTATCTAGTCGATACTTCCGTATTTTTCGGAGTATAAGTCGCTCCGGAGTATAAGTCGCACCGGACGAAAATGCATAATAAAGAAGGAAAAAAACATATATAAGTCGCACTGGAGTATAAGTCGCATTTTTTGGGGAAATTTATTTGATGAAAGCCAACACCAAGAATAGACATTTGAAAGGCAATTCAAAATAAATAAAGAATAGTGAACAACAGGCTGAATAAGTGTACGTTATATGAGGCATAAATAACCAACTGAGAACGTGCCTGGTATGTTAACGTAACATATTATGGTAAGAGTCATTCAAATAACTATAACATATAGAACATGCTATACGTTTACCAAACAATCTGTCACTCCTAATCGCTAAATCCCATGAAATCTTATACGTCTAGTCTCTTACGTGAATGAGCTAAATAATATTATTTGATATTTTACGGTAATGTGTTAATAATTTCACACATAAGTCGCTCCGGCCAAACTATGAAAAAATCTGCGACTTATAGTCCGAAAAATACGGTACTATGATTACATCGATATTTTTTAGCATCACAAAATCTTTTGTATTTATTTTTAAAATTGATATTATGTTTATAAACTCAGGAAATATGTCCCTGGACACACGAGGACTTTGAATATGACCAATGTATGATCCTGTAACTACTTGGTATCGGATTGAAAGCAACAGAAGAATAAGTGATTAATAGATTTTAACAGAAGTGTAAATAGAACATGTTAAAAAATAAAATAACCAGATATTAACAGTAAATGAACAAGTAGATTAATATTTAATTTTCTACGACTTGTGCCTTTTAAAAAAAATATACCGTATTTTTCGGAGCATAAGTCGCTCCGGAGTATAAGTCGCACAGGCCGAAAATGCATAATAAATAAAATAGGGTGTGACCATTTTACTGTAAATATTATGGTAAAATTCTGCCATTTTTTTGGACCGCAAAATCCACAGATTTTTTTTTCCTTACAGTGTAGGTAAAATATACATTCACTACTCAAATGCATAGGTAATCGTGTGACAATATCATGCGGCTAATCCTTATACATGTATGTTTCTTTTATTAATGTTGAGTGCACCCAAACCTGCAACGTGGCCCTCAATGAAAATGAGTTTGACACCCCTGGCTAAGAGCAACAAACCGCTTATGTTGACCAATCCAACAACTCTTGGTCCACTGTGCTCTTATTGATGAAATGTGCCCGCTTGAGTTGACGTCAACGTACATGGTCGACCACTTTTGTCGACAAAATTTGAGAACCAAATGTATCATTCATTTCGAGGGGTGGGAATCTTTGGTAACCTAACAATTAGATCCAATTCAGGAACAATTCTCGATTGAACACGATTCTTGATACAAACCCATTCTCAAAATGTATTATTTGGTATGATAATTATTATAAAACTTTTTCAAAAAAGTTACAGGCCTAAAAACTTAATTATCACTGAAACATAACTGTCTAGCTACCGTATTTTTCGGAGTATAAGTCGCACCGGCCGAAAATGCATAATAAAGAAGGAAAAAAACATATATAAGTCACACTGGAGTATAAGTCACATTTTTGGGGGAAATCTATTTGATAAAAGCAACACCAAGAATATACATTCTAAAGGCAATTTAACATAAATAAAGAATAGTGAACAACAGGCTGAATAAGTGTACGTTATATGAGGCATAAATAACCAACTGAGAACGTGCCTGGTATGTTAACGTAACATATTATGGTAAGAGTCATTCAAATAACTATAACATATAGAACATGCTATACGTTTACCAAACAATCTGTCACTCCTAATCGCTAAATCCCATGAAATCTTATACATCTAGTCTCTTACGTGAATGAGCTAAATAATATTATTTGATATTTTACGGTAATGTGTTAATAATTTCACACATAAGTCGCTCCTGACTATAAGTCGCACCCCCGGCCAAACTATAAAAAAATCTGCGACTTATAGTCTGAAAAATACGGTACTATGATTACATCGATATTTTTTAGCATCACAAAATCTTTTTTAGTTTAAAAAAAAAAAGTATATTATGTTTATAAACTCAGGAAATATGTCCCTGGACACACGAGGACTTTGAATACGACCAATGTATGATCCTGTAACTACTTGGTATCGGATTGAAAGCATCCAAACAACAGAAGAATAAGTGATTATTACATTTTAACAGAAGTGTAGATAGAACATGTTAAAACAGACAATAAGTAGATTAATATTTCATTTTCTACGACTTGTCCCTTTTTAAAAATATATATATATATGTATAAAGAGACATGCTGTAATAACTTGAAGTAAATAATGAAGATTAAAAACCAATTACAAACAAAAAATACAAACAATTTACTAAACGCTTACCTTTTTTATATTTGCATAGTATGTATATATTATTGATGTTGTAAATACAAATCTTTATATATCTGGAAAGGGTGGTCCTAAAGAGGTAGGCATTTTTCAGAGGTCTCAAAAAGGTAACAAATACAAGAATGTGTGTGTGTGTGTGTGTGTGTGTGTGTGTGTTCTGGCAATGCTTACTTAATGGGGACATCGCTCTGTTTACACAGTCACCTTTAGGGGACCTCCGACGGTATGGGGACAAAAAAACAGGTCCCCTAAAGGGAAACCTTTTTAAATGATAGTCAGATCCATTCTGAAGATGCCTAAGAGATTTTTAAGCTTTGGCCCATAAAACATGTTTACTGGTTAGTTTGAGTGGGAGACATTTGACATTTGACATTCCTCAGTAGTCACGTACAAATTTGTGTGAATTATGCAAAATTATTTAAATTTAGTCCCCATGAACCATATTAACTCTTTTTCCCCAGGGTCCCCAGTAAGAATGATCAGCACATTACTTCATCAATCCAGAGATTTAAAGACGTGTATGAGCTAACTGGGCAGTGGACATTTTACACAATTTTTTTTATGCCTCCACAACCTGTAAAAAGGGTGGTCCCCACAAGTCATGATCAAAAACTTGGTCCCCATTCTAAATGATAACCAGTATGTGTGTGTGTGTGTGTGTGTGTGTGTGTGTGTGTGTGTGTGTGTGTGTGTGTGTGTGTGTGTGTGTGTGTGTGTGTGTGTGTGTGTGTGTGTGTGTGTGTGTGTGTGTGTGTGTGTGTGTGTGCAACACTCGCCAGAGTTGACATTACGGTTGTGTTGTTGCGCCGTTCTGCTGTCATTACGCATCCAGAGCCAAGGAACATGTTTTATAATAGATTTTTGTGAGTCAATTTGTCTGAGTGAGTTAATTTGTCTTTGTTTTTACACAACATGCCCTTCGTGATGCAACCTTGACATTTTTTTTTATCTGCGCCTTCTGTCTATTTTTATAACAATTCAAACTTTATGCTTCTATTTATTGACATTGCCACAAATAAACAAAGAAAATGGCCACTCTGTTTGAGTGTAGCTCTGCTTTGTAAATAAAGTACTATTTGTAATAAACACAAATAGCTCACCTCTCCTTTTTGGTGTCAAAGTATCTCACATCGTGATGAACATTAGAGACCCCTGCTTTAGATGCTATTTAGAATATGTATCTTATATACAGTAAACTTTAAAAAGTCCAGACAGCACACGTAAGGCGAGGGTGGATCGATCTATAAATCGGTGGTGTCGATATAAAAGTTGTATCAATATATGATTGATACTAGAGTGACTAGGGTGATATTTTTATTTTCTCAAAATGATTTTTTTGTGGTTTTTGTTGATGTTTACAAACTCGTGGAATAATTTCCTGGACACAGGAGGACTCTGAGGGCAAATACCAAAGGATGTGTTTAGTTATTGCAGGAATGTCAAACTCGTTTTCATGGGCCACATAGGAGTTATAGCTGCCCTCAGAGGGCCACTTTTAACAGTGAAGAATATATACATTTTAAATTGCTGCCGAAATTTTACCATAAAACGTACCATGTTTTTTACAATGTATACTGTAAATCTAAATGGGAAAACAGTACCACTGTTTTACTGTGAAACCTACAGTCATTGTTTTTACGGTGTATTACTGTAAATCAGGGGTCTCAAATTCAATTTACCTGGGGGCCACTGGATGCAGAAACTGGGTGAGGCTGGGCCGCAAGAAAAAATTTCTAAAAACAATCTAACATGCACTTTTTAATGAATTCACCTTCTTTGAATGGCTATCCCGCCCTAGCAACATACTTGCCAACCCTCCTGATTTTCCCGGGAGACTCCCGAATTTCAGTGCCCCTCCCGACAATCTCCCGGTGGCAACCATTCTCCCGAATTTGTCTTGATTTTCAACCGCACAACAATATTAAGGGCGTGCCGTGATAGCTCTGCCTTTAACGTCCTCTACAACCTGTCGTCGCGTCCGCTTTTTCACCATACAAACAGCATGCCGGCCAAGTCACATGTTGTATGAGGCTTCTGCAGACACACGTAAGGACTGCAAGACATACTTGATCAATAGCCATACAGGTCACAATGAGGGAGGCCGTATAAACATCTTTAACACTGTTACAAATATGCGTCACACTGTGAACCCACACCAAACAAGAATGACAAACACACTTCGGGAGAACATCCTCACCGTAACACAACAGAACAAATACCCAGAACCCCTTGCAGCACTAACTCTTCCGGGCTACAATATACACCCCCGCTACCACCAAACCCCGCCCACCTCAACCGACGCACGGGGGGGGGGCTTTGATGTGTGGGGGGCGGGTTTGGGGGGCGGGGTTTGGTGGTAGCGGGGGTGTATATTGTAGCCCGGAAGAGTTAGTGCTGCAAAGGGTTCTGGGTATTTGTTCTGTTGTGTTTATGTTGTGTTACGGTGCGGATGTTCTCCCGAAATGTGTTTGTCATTCTTGTTTGGTGTGGGTTCACGGTGTGGCGCATATTTGTAACAGTGTTAAAGTTGTTTATACGGCCACCCTCAGTGTGACCTGTATGGCTGTTGATCAAGTATGTCTCTTACGTGTGTGTACAGAAGCCAAATACAACATGTGACTGGGCTGGCACGCTGTTTGTACAGGTTGTAGAGGGCGCTAAAGGCAGTGCCATCACGGCACGCCCTTAATATTGATGATTGGGTGAAAATAGGCAGACATTCGAGAGAATGGTTGCCCTGAAATTCGGGAGTCTACCGGAAAAATCAGGAGGGATGGCAAGTATGACGCTGTCAAGCGCCGTTCATATAAACCTCGCGGGCCGCACTAACATTACATTTTCATACTAAGGTGCGGGCCGCAAAATAACGTCTCGCGGGCCGCAATTGGCCCGCGGGCCACGTGTCTGAGACCCCTGCTTTAGGGAATGTTGTCTAGGTGTTCATGTTTCTTTTTGCCTGCCTCGCAGGGAGATTGAGTACCTGAAGAAGGAGACGGCTCAGCGTCAAGAAGGAGAGGAGAGTGAGGCCTCGAAACAAAAAAATGTGTAATATTGTTTTTCCATTTACAGTGTAAATGGAAAAACAATATTACACATTTTTTTGTTTCGTGTTTTTACGGTAAAATTTTGTCTGAGCTCCCAGTTTTTTTTTACCAAAAAATAATTTTTACATTGAACAATTTGATGGATAAGTTGCTTCAAAATCATGAGTCAATGCAAAATACTTAAGTACTTATTTTGATGTTTGGAGTGTGTGATAATATAATATTTGTTGCAATGTTAGAATAAGTTTAAAATATGAAATTGCATGTGTTTTTTTTTTCTGTCAAAACAGAAAGTTGACTACATTTAAAAATAAATAGACACATGGTAATTCCAGGCCTTTTCGGGCCACATAAAATGAGGTGGCGGGCCAGATGTGGACCCCGGGCCTTGAGTTTGACACGTGTGAGTTATTGCGTACTATTGACTGTGTTTTGCTCCAACAACTGTATGCAAAAAAGAGAATAAGAAACTAGTTTAAATATTGTGTTGATATTGTCAATAGCACTTACCGGTACCATAAATCGAATGAAAAATGTACAGTTCATACATGCGATCTGTATCGGTATTGGCATCGGCCGATCTTACTTAAAATCGGCAGCATAAAATCCTGATCTCTAATATGGACTTTTTTTTATTTTTTATTATAGAAATAACCTCTTTGGATCCCCAATTTTGACCCTGTATGTTGATGTTGACTCCTTTAGCAATAAGAAGAACACTGTGGTAGGGTTGTATGGTATACTGGTACTAGTATAGTACCGCGATACTAATGAATCATAATCGGTACTATACCGCTTCTAAAAAGTACCGGTCCAACCCCCCTCCCCCTCCCTTTTTTTAAAAAAACGGGCATGATGGCGCGTCGTCGTCATGTGGTGACATTGCTGGTTTTACGAGCAGAGGAGCATGTTCGGCAGCGCACAATCACGGAGTACTTACAAGCAGACACAGTGTGTAGACAGAAAAGGGAGAATGGACGCATTTTGGCTTAAAAACTAACGATAAAGGTGGAATTATAGCACTGAAACGGCCTCAGGAAGAGGAGCTTCAAGACATGGCTAGCGAGCTAGCAGCTAACATCCATCCGCAGTCTGCAGTGTTTTAGCTACTTCTAAATCACTAATCCTCGCCTCCATGGCGACAAATAAAGTAAGTTTCTTACAAGTATCATCCCTGCAGGACGAGGAATAGCTAAACATGCTTCACTACACACCGTAGGAGGATACAATAGCTCACCAGCGTCACAATGTAAACAAATGCAATGAGCGGATCTACACCTGACATCCACTGTAATGATACCAAGTACAGGAGCGTATTTAGTCGATACTACTATGGTTACATCAATATGTTTTATCATCACAAAATCTTTTTTCATTTTTAAAAAATTCATATGTTTATAAACTCAGGAAATATGTCCCTGGACAAACGAGGACTTAAATTATGACCAATGTATGATCCTGTAACTACTTGGTATCGGATTGATACCCAAATTTGTTGTATCATCCAAAACTAATGTAAAGCATCCAAACAACAGAAAAATAAGTGATTATTACATTTTAACAGAAGTGTAGATAGAACATGTTAAAACAGAAAATAAGCAGATATTAACAGTAAATGAACAAGTAGATTAATAATAAATGTTCCACGACTTGTCCTTAATAATGTTGACAAAATAATAGAATGATAAATGACACAATATGTTACTACATACGTCAGCAGCTAAATTAGGAGCCTTTGTTTGTTTACTTAATAATAAAAGACAAGTTGTCTTGTATGTTAGTCTATAAAATCCACTACACCTCCCTGATACCGAAGTACATGTCAAACTACTTCCTTAACATAAATGACCGCCATAACCACAACACCAGGGGGAGCTCCACTAACCACGTTAAACCCAGATTCCGAACTAACAAAGGTCTTAACTCATTCTCTTTCTATGCCACATCAATGTGGAATGCGCTCCCAACAGGTGTTTAAAAGAAAGGGCATCTCTATCCTCCTTCAAAACCGCAATAAAAGTACACCTCCAGGCAGCTTCAACCCTAAACTAACACCCTCCCCAGATTGTTAATAATCAAATGTAAACAATCAAATGCAGATACTTTTTACTACCTTCTGATTTCTCTCTCTCTCTCTCTCTCTCTCTCTCTCTCTCTCTCTCTCTCTCTCTCTCTCTCTCTCTCTATCTATCTATCTATCTATCTATTTATCTATCTATCTATGCCCACTACTTGCTGTCCATATCCTACCAAGTCAGACCTACACTGTTCCAATATCCATTTCTCTGTTCTCAATTGTTGACGACTGATGATAACAAGCAAACCTAACCCCCCCCCCCCCCCCCCCCCACACACACCCCGGATTGTAAATAATGTAAATAATTCAATGTGATTATCTTGTGTGATGACTGTACTATGATGATAGTATATATCTGATAGTATATATCTATATCATGAATCAATTTAAGTGGACCCAGACTTAAACAAGTTGAAAAACTTATTCGGGTGTTACCATTTAGTGGTCAATTGTACGGAATATGTACTTCACTGTGCAACCTACTAATAAAAGTCTCAATCAATCAATCAATGTTCACTATTTTGTTTAAGTACAAACTTGCAATAATAAACATATGTTTAATGTACCGTAAGATTTTTTGTTAAAATAAAGCCAATAATGCCCTTTATATATAAAAGTATCAAAAAGTATCGAAATACATTTTGGTACCGGTACCAAAATATTGGTATTGTTACAACCCTACACTGTGGTAATAAGTTGTTCAACATAGAAGGGTTGGCAACAGAAGCGGTTCCACTGTATCAGGAGCTACCGTATTTTTCGGACTATAAGTCGCAGTTTTTTTTCATAGTTTGTCGGGGGTGCGACTTATACTCAGGAGCGACTTATGTGTGAAATTATTAACACATTACCGTAAAATATCAAATAATATTATTTAGCTCATTCACGCAAGAGACTAGATGTATAAGATTTCATGGGATTTAGCGATTAGGAGTGACAGATTGTTTGGTAAACGTATAGCATGTTCTATATGTTATAGTTATTTCAATGACTCTTACCATAATATGTTACGTTAACATACCAGGCACGTTCTCAGTTGGTTATTTATGCCTCATATAACGTACACTTATTCAGCCTGTTGTTCACTATTCTTTATTTATTTTAAATTGCCTTTCAAATGTCTATTCTTGGTGTTGGGTTTTATCAAATATATTTCACCAAAAAATGTGACTTATACTCCAGTGTAACTTATATATGTTTTTTTTCTACTTTATTATGCATTTTCGGCCGGTGCAACTTATACTCCGAAAAATACGGTATTTGGATAGAAACTCACTCTGTCACTGTTTTGGAGGACTTCTCTCTTTTGAAGGCCAGCTGATACTTGAGGCTCTCCACCTCCTTCTTCATCTGGGGCAGGTCCATCTCATCCATGACTGCAGTGGGATGTGCTACTTGTTTACCTGTGCACAGTGGAGACCAAGGCATACTGTAAATATAACCACGGATGCAGCGTATACACCGGAGAACACATCTTTGTCTTTGTTCATTGATTCCACTTTAACGAATGAAGGAATAGGAGGCTGTCAACGTTATTGAGCACAAACAAAACACTTGTGTATACATATCAGCAGTCATTGAAGGCAACATGGAGAGTCAACAAAAAGCTTAATATAACTGCAGTTGCAAATGTATGCAAAAGGGCTTCATCATTAATGTTGAATTAATGCAACAATTAATGTAACATAATTGACAGTGCGGGGGGGATATGTGGTGGTGAGAGACATACTGTACAGTACAAAAAGAACAGGATGTACTGTACATGTCCTATTTTTCTCTTTGCCCTCGACCTCACATGGACGTCTCGGGCTTTGGAAAAGTACAGATGTTATAGCGAGGGAGGAACTTTGATTTGTTCGCTGATAGATAACAGGAGGAATATAGTCTGAGATACTTAAAAACAACAACAACAAAAAAGACGAACCGTAAATTCTACTTTTTCCCTAAGCTTTGAACACTGCGGTTTATAAAAGGGTGCGGCTAAACTGCAAAAACTGAAATCTAAGTAAGATTAAATATCTCAAATAAGGGTGATATTTGCTTATTTTATGTCTGATAAGATAATTCTTCTCACTAAGCAGATTTTATGTTAGAGTGTTTTACTTGTTTTAAGGGTTGTGGTCCTAAATGATCTCAGTAAGATATTACAGCTTGTTGCTGAGATGTTATGACCTATATTGAGTAAAACATGCTTGAAACTAGAATATCAACTGTTGCAAAGCTGTGTCATCAATACTCACAAGTATAAAAAAAACTTTTTTAAAGTAATAATTTCTTATTTCAAGCATGAATAAAAAAATCATGACTTTGACACAATTGTGTCTCATATTAAAACAGATGACAGCCAAATGGACTTTGCTGTTTTATTTTCAATGAAACAATAGAAAATACATACTCATATAGTAGTACAGTTGTTATTAAGGGGAATATAATTATTTTAAAGTATTTTTGGGTTCCTTGAGGTTAGCTAATTTGACTTGTTTTGGAAAGTCTTGACAAGCCAAATTTTCTTGTTCTATTGGCAGACAATTTTGCTTAGTTCAAATAAAATACCCCTCATTTTTGTATTTTTTATTCTTGTTTTTGAACACTGACTTTTTGCAGTGTAATTTGTGGATTTTTCTTCGCTAACAGCCGCAATGCAAATAGTTGTAATTTAACACAAGCAAGGACACGGAAAAGGTGTGTTATTGTTTGTGCTGTGGCGACATCTTTTAGACGAGTCCACTCACTGCAGGTGTTGCGGGGTGAACGCCTACAATATTTCCTTCTGTTTAGTGCTATGAACCGGAAGTACAAGTGCCATTCCGTCTTCTAGTCGTCCATAGCGTTTCTATTTGTAAGGATTCTTCATTCACCACTCCAAGCATCGGTTGTAAGTTTTACAATATAACTAAAACGATTCTCACTTACTAAACCGTCCCATGTGTGATGTCTGTAGGAGTGTTTTCATGCATATTTGTATGTGTTATCGTAATGTATTTAAGCTAGTGTCGTTAGCATTAGCTAATATGCCAACACGTTCACGAGGGACTGTGTTAATATTATTAACTTACAATGGCATTCTCTTTGTATTGTTTCAGTTTTACAAATTCCTCAGTAGATTCACCAAAACGTCACTGTGGAGTTATTGAGTCAGTTTAGCTGATTTAGCTTCCGCAGCTAGTGGGTCCAGGACGATGACTTCTGTTTTGTTTGATCAGCCGTTTTACAGACACCATTTGGAAACATTAAGGTATGTAAATAAACATTTACAAAATCTTTCTGTGTAAATAAAGCATTTCTCAACGTATATATTAGAGATGTCCGTTAATGGCTTTTTTGCCGATATCCGATATTCCGATATTGTCCAATTCTTAATTACCGATTCCGATATCAACCGAAACCGATATATACAGTCGTGGAATTAACACATTATTATGCCTAATTTTGTTGTGATGCCCCGCTGGATGCATTAAACAATGTAACAAGGTTTTCCAAAATAAATCAACTCAAGTTATGGAAAAAAATGCCAACATGGCACTGCCATATTTATTATTGAAGTCACAAAGTGCATTATGTTTTTTTAACATGCCTCAAAACAGCAGCTTGGAATTTGGGACATGCTCTCACTGAGAGAGCATGAGGAGGTTGAGGTGGGCGGGGTTGGGGGGGCGGGGTTGAGGTGGGGGGCTAGGGGGTAGCGGGGGGTGTATATTGTAGCGTCCCGGAAGAGTTAGTGCTGCAAGGGGTTCTGGGTATTTGTTCTGTTGTGTTTATGTTGTGTTACGGTGCGGATGTTCTCCCAAAATGTGTTTGTCATTCTTGTTTGGTGTGGGTTCACAGTGTGGCGCATATTTGTAACAGTGTTAAAGTTGTTTATACGGTCACCCTCAGTGTGACCTGTATGGCTGTTGACCAAGTATGCATTGCATTCACTTGTGTGTGTGAAAAGCCGTACATATTATGTGACTGGGCCGGCACGCAAAGGCAGTGCCTTTAAAGTTTATTGCCGCTCTGTACTTCTCCCTACGTCCGTGTACACAGCAGCGTTTTAAAAGGTCATACATTTTACTTTTTGAAACCGATACCGATAATTTGGAACCGATACCGATAATTTCCGATATTACATTTTAAAGCATTTATCGGCTAATATCGGCAGTCCTATATTATCGGACATCTCTAGTATATATCTGCGGCTTATAGTCCGGTGCGCTTTATAGTTCGGTAAATACAAATCGAATATTTTAGGTTTGTGTTTTAGGAGTCAAGATTCAAGATTTGTTTATTCATTTATTTTCATTTTATTCAAATTAGGTTTGGACCGATGGGTTAGCTACATTTGCATTAAGCAATAAAACACACACAGAAGACACTACAATATAAAGTGTGATACACTACTTTCTTATCCTGCTCATTTCCGGGGCTTTTAACATGAAATTAGATTCTAGCGGGATACTATAGCACAGTGCTTCTTAACCATAGAGCCATGGCCCATTGTTGGAGGGACGCCAATAATTTACCAGCTGTGGTCCGTATTGGCCGCAGCGGAACTGTAATGACGATATCAAACAAACAATAATTCTGGAGCTGAAGTCATTAAGAAGTTTCTTAAGCGCAAAAATTATGACTAAAGCAATGAAGCTCTATTTTCATTTTCATATATGTAATTTTATTGACAGTTTATTTAAGAAGCATGTATATTAATATTAATTTAGTTCAAAATTATTTATTTTAGCACTGTGTAATTGTATATACATTTATTATATATTTGATTAGCATTTATTTTTGTAATCAGCCTGACCTAAGCCTTGATAATAATATTTGAGACTAAAACATGGTTTTATATAATTTGACAATTATGTTAAACTCTAGGTAGGTTGTATATAATTATTGAATATGATTGATATCAATATTACTTATTTGGTGTTCATATTTGAGTGGGCCCCTCAGTCGTGGAAAAGTTGTACCCTGAGGTCAAAAAAGGTTAAGAACCTGTGCTACAGCATGTTTATTTTGATAAAATATTATTGCGACTCTTTTGCAATTGGTCACGGTCAAAGCTGCATTGAGACATGCCACCACTTAACCGTTTACTTGTTATTGGTTCTTAGCAAACAGTAAATAATCGCACATACGGGGGTATCTCAACCTACCACGACCAAGCCTGTAACTCAAAATAATCATATCTCAACGTAAGCCCACCCATTGAAATTAATTGAAATTAATTTCATCCGTACTTGGCCCCCCAAAACACAACAATTTTAACATGTAAAATCATAAGAAAAATAAACCTTTACATAATTAATACTGCTTGGAAATCATTACAATAGAAAGTATTACAAACAACTGCAGTAGTTTTATGTAATAATTAGAGATGTTCGATAATGGCTTTTTTGCCGATATCCGATATTGTCCAACTCTTAATTACCGATTCCGATATCAACCGATACCGATATATATACAGTCGTGGAATTAACACATTATTATGCCTAATTTTGTTGTGATGCCTCGCTGGCTGCATTAAACAATGTAATGTGGGGGTTGGGAGGTTGAGGGGGGCGGGGTTTGGTGGTAGCGGGGGGTGTATATTGTAGCGTCCCGGAAGAGTTAGTGCTGCAAGGGGTTCTGGGTATTTGTTCTGTTGTGTTTATGTTGTGTTACGGTGCGGATGTTCTCCCGACATGTGTTTGTCATTCTTGTTTGGTGTGGGTTCACAGTGCGGCGCATATTTGTAACAGTGTTAAAGTTGTTTATACGGTCACCCTCAGTGTGACTTGTATGGCTGTTGATCAAGTATGCTTGCATTCACTCGTGTGTGTAAAAGCCGCATATATTATGTGACTGGGCCGGCACGCTGTTTGTATGGAGGGAAAGCGGACGTGACGACAGGTTGTAGAGGACGCCAAAGGCAGTGCCTTTAAGGCACGCCCCCAATAATGTTGTCTGGGTACAAATCGGGAGAATGGTTGCCCCGGGAGATTTTCGGGAGGGGCACTGAAATTTGGGAGTCTCCCGGGAAAATCGTGAGGTTGAAACCGATACCGATAATATCCGATATTACATTTTAAAACATTTATCGGCCGATAATATCGTCAGGTCGATATTATCGGACATCTCTAGTAATAATATATTAAAATTGTATAGCTTTTAACTTGGGAAGCGGACTAATGCGTGTGTCCTGATTCTGCGTCCACCATTGCCAAGTTAGTGTATTATCCGCCCACTTTAAGCTACTTGTTTTCATAGAGCTGCTGCGTGTTTCTCTCGTGACATCTGGCAACACTGTCTCCGACATCTTTGTCACTTCTGGGTGACAACACAACAAGCGATATGTCTGCCAACCAAAGCTAATGCTCGATCATCCAGTTTGTTGAGTCAGGACTAGACACAACAAATTGAAAGACAGCTTGCGCAGCTTCTCAATACTTTTATGTTACGTTGTTTGTGGCCGCTTGCACAGAGGCTTGCTGGGGGAGGGATACGATGTAATGCAGAGGTGTACTTATAACAATTTTATGAACAAATTATGCTATTTATAGTCGTCCCGGAGAGTGTGGGGGGCGTTGTTAACATTGTAATATTAACATGTAAGTTTTTCTGCTGGTATAAACCTTAAAAGACCTTCCTACCTTCAAAAGCCTATTTAAAACACACCTCTTCAGATCTGCTTTTGTAATGTCTTGTCTTGTAAATGTCCAGTATTATTATGTATTTTACAATGTACTGCTTTTATATTTCCTGTATTTTATATTATTATTACTTTGAACTGTTTTATATTTAAAAAAATTATCCTGTAAAAAGGCTTTGAGTACTCTGAAAAGCGCTATACCAAATAAAATGTATTATTATTAGGGCTGGGAATCTTTGGGTGTCCCACGATTCGATTCAAAATCGATTCTAGGGGTCACGATTCGACTCAAAATCAATTTTTTTTTTCAATTCAAAACGATTCTCGATTCAAAAACGATTTATTTTTTTTTTTTTTATTTTTTATTTTTTTAAAACAATACACAACAATACCATAATAATGCAATACAATTTAATTTTGGAGTTCTGAACTTGTAATTTCTTGCAGTGTTTATTAAGTGGTAATATGTCACATTTGTCCCAATTAACTTTATACCCTGATAAACAGCCATATTCAGTGATGACATTATTGATATAAAGAAGACAGGAGTTAACATGTGACAGGTAAAAAAATTATGTCGTCACAATACATCAATAGCTTATTATACTGAGAGCCAATATTTATACCATGAATATTATTTTCACTTCTTATTTTTGAAGCTAAGGGTTCAATAACCAAATTAAATAATAATCCAGATGCAGGACATCCCTGTTTTACTCCTCTTTTTAACAAAAAAGTTCTGAAATATGATTATTGGTTTTGACTGATGCCATGGGCCTTGTATAAAGCATCTTAATCCATTGTATAAAATTATCTCCAAATCCAAATTTACGTAATGTGCAAAACATAAATGAGCAGTTTATGCGGTGGGATGCCTTCTCCGCATCAACAGTACATACTGCTGTGGGATAAGGGAGACTTCTAGCATAGTACATAACATTAAACAATTTCCTTGTATTGTCTGAAGATTGTCGACCTTCCATGAAGCCAGTTTGGTCAGTATGAATTAATTTTCCTATTACATTTGATAATCGTGTGGGTAAGATTTTTGCCAAGATTCAAAAGGATTCTCTATTCATTCAATACATCGATTTCAGCAGGATCTACCCCAGTCTGCTGACATGCAAGCAGAGTAGTAGATTTTTGTAAAAAGCTTTTATAATTGTAAAGGACAGTGTTTTATCAACTGTTTGCAATGATGTACATTTGTTTTGACTATTAAATGAACCAAAAATATGACTTATTTTATCTTTGTGAAAATATTGGACACAGTGTGTTGTCAAGCTTATGAGATGCGATGCAAGTGTAAGCCACTCTGACACTATTGTTCTTTTTTATTTTAATGTCTAATGATAATGTCTGAGGAATTGCATTGTTACGGTATTGCTGTGTATTGTTTTGTTGGATTGATTAATTTAAAAAAAAAATTTGTAATTTTTTTTTTTTAAAATCGATTTTTTAAAAATGAGAATCAATTCTGAATCGCACAACGTCAGAATCGCGATTCGAATTCGGATCGATTTTTTCCCCCACCCCTAATTATTATTATTATTATTAGCGTCCAATATTTTGTTACTTGATGAATGATGCATGTTAGCATGCCAATGTTAATATGCTAGTTTTTCTTTTAGCTAACTTTCTAGGTATACACCTCAGTCATATGTTGGTCCCCGACACATACTTAAGTCAGCGTGCTAGCATTTTAAACACATTTTTTCAGGTACACACCTCAGAGTAATATATTTTGGTACAGTATTTTATGCATGTTACAGTTGGCATTTTAGCTTGTTAGCTTTTTTTTTTTTTTTTGCCAATTTAATAGGTATACACCTCAGTGTCATATATTTTGGTATTTCACTAGGGGTGTAACATACACAAAAATTTTGGTTCGGTACGTACCTCGGTTTAGAGGTCACAGTTCGGTTCATTTTCGGTACAGTAAGAAAACAACAAAATATAAATTTTTGGGTTATTTATTTACCAAATTTGCAAAATCTTCCACCAAAAATATTTTTCTTAGTGGAATATTTGATGTGAAGTAATCGGAACCTTGGATAGGTCAATAATTCATAATAGCATTGATTTTGATTCAATATTATGTTTTGAGCAATGACAGTTTGAAAGAAAAAACAAACAGCTTTGTTTTATTAGTCAACATTGCAACTTTTTCTAAATTACATTTAAACTTTAAGCTTTTTTATTTCACTTTTGTTATGTTTTTGTTTATTTTATTTAATAGTATTTTTAGAATGTGCCGTGGGCCTTTAAAACATTAGCTGTGGGCCGCAAATGGCCTCCGGGGCACACTTTTGACATCCCTGCTATAGATAATAAAAAATAAAATCTGATAAATCTATGGATAAAAATCAGAGCCTGGCGACGCATGCACGTTTATCATAACTCTCTCGCTCTCTCTGCCCCTCCCTCATGAATGCTGCTGCGCGCACAATTAGTTTTGTTTTTAACCCCTTCTCAACCCTGAACGTACATTGAAAATACACGCAACCCTAACTCAAAATGCCGGACATTTGAGGCATTTAAGAAACTCCGCCCTGACAGCTCCGCAAAAGAGGACATGTCCGGTGAAAAGAGGACGTATGGTCAGTCTATCGTAGCCCGTTAGCTGCTAGCATGCCGTGTGTTGTGCTTTGGTTTGCATTGTTTACACAACGTGCGGTACGCTACTTAATATGTCCGTGTGAAAACTCGTTCAGTACACCTCCGAACCGAACCGGAACCCCCGTACCGAAACGGTTCAATACAAATACACATACCGTTACACCCCATGAATTGATTTACGTGGACCCCGACTTAAACAAGTTGAAAAACTTATTCGGGTGTTACCATTTAGTGGTCAATTGTACGGAATATGTACTGTACTGTGGAATCTACTAATAAAAGTTTCAATCAATCAACCAAAACCCTATATTTCACTAATGCTAACCGTAAGCATGCTATTGTTAACATGTTAGCATAGTATTGTTAGCATGGGGACGGTGTGGTTCCTGGTTCAATCCTCAGCTTCTACCAACTTAGTCACATCCGTCGTGTCCTTGAGCAAGACACTTCACCCTTGCTCCTGATGGGTCGTGGTTAGCACCTTGCATGGCGGCTCCCACCATATGGGTGAATGTGGAAATAGTGTCAAAGCGCTTTGAGTACCTTGAAGGTAGAAAAGTGCTATACAAGTATAACCCATTTACCATGGTAGCTTTTAAAAAATTTGTTTAGCTTATTTTGCTCATATTTTTTTGTTACTTGGTGTTACAAAAAGTAACTAGTAATTAGTAAATGCTAAAAGCATGCTAACTTTTAGCATTTCAGTTCGGCTCTAGCTTTTCAGTCTTCACGCGACATTTCTACTGAAATTGCATTTTCTAGTTCTTTGAAAAAAATCTAGCCCCTAGCGTATTACACAAGTAATATCAAAGACCGAAATGGGGCCACAAACAAAATTTTATTTAGGGCCACAAAACACATCCACAAGGGCCTGGATCATTTTCTAAATTCCCATATTGTGGTCTGTACCGTAGGAGTCTACACACAAGCTCATTCCAAAGCAGATGGTTTTGGATTCAAAGTCAGCAGGACAATTAATAATTTATGGCCACAATTGGAATGGTTAGTGAAGGGACCAAAAAGCAACAGCAGTGATCATCCATTGCATCTTGGTCTTCCTCACACTACCACCCACACTCAGCACCAACCACACTGGCGTCTTCATAAGATCTAATATGTTTAGGTAAACAATGACTATTTTTAGGGAATAATGCTTGATACTACAAAAGCAGTGACGTGCAGAGGCGGGGCCTCACCTGCCATCATGGAAAGAAAAAAAATGTAAAAAGAAAAAAAAATAATTAAATTGTTATATGTATCCAGTGATTATACTATAAAGTTATTTTCCATTTAACTTCACCAGTTTTAGATTATTTGTATTCAAAATCGCTGAATTTTCACATTTGCCGTTCAAATACTGAGAAGAGACGGTGCGGTGATCAGCAGCCAGTTGAGGCACGTCACTCAGTTGAGCCTCACATGGATTGCGGACTCGGCTAACTGCTGAGACCGTATTGCTATATGAATTATATTATACATTTCCATAGTTTAGTTAGCTGAGGTAGATAATGTACAGTG
Organism: Entelurus aequoreus; assembly: GCF_033978785.1. NCBI lineage: Eukaryota > Metazoa > Chordata > Actinopteri > Syngnathiformes > Syngnathidae > Entelurus > Entelurus aequoreus. The sequence continues at coordinate 30,255,333 of NC_084755.1, forward strand.
TATTTTGTCAACAACTGTATGTGTGTAAAGTATTTCTTGTGCTGAGCAATCATAAAACTGCTGCGAAGACGCACTGTGTGAGGCTCGCAGTAATCCCGCCTCCTGGTGGTAGAGAATGCAACCCCCGCCGTAGAATGCACCCCCTGACGGGAGTGTTATATCAACTAAAGCCCACACTTAAACTTTCCACGCGCAAGATTGAATCTATTTAAAAAAGTTATTTAATAAGAAGCCAAAAAGTGCAAAAACAATAATGTTCGTGTTGGAGGAGTTGTGAATGACAGGGACACAACATTAGGTACACCTGCAGACTGCAGCAAGGATTTTATATTTCATTCATTCACAACTCCTCCAACACGAACAATATTGTTTTTGCACTTTTTGGCTTCTTATTGAGCTGCTGCATTTTTTGGTTGGGTTGTTTATTTCTTTTGAGTAACTTCTACATTTCTAAAAGGGGAGGAATGTAATAGAGTGATCTATGTTTGTCTGTTGCCATCTCCTGGTTAATGTTGGCTATAGCGTACTGGGGTTACTTTTTGGTTGGCCAACGATTTACGTGGTGTTGCGCACCTGACGTCAAGTGTGTTGAGTCTGTTCTGAAGTCTACAGTAAAGAGACGTACTTCATCACCTCGCCTGGTTATTGCCTCCAACCCAATATATTACATAAAGGTAAGACCATAATAAAGTTTTTTTTATTAAATGTGCTTTTTTGTGTGCTACAGTTTGTATGTGTAAAGTTAAAGTTAAGTTAAAGTACCAATGATTGTCACACACACACTAGGTGTGGTGAAATTTGTCCTCTGCATTTGACCCATCCCTTGATCACCCCCTGGGAGGTGAGGGGAGCAGTGGGCAGCAGCGGCACGGCGCCGGGAATCATTTTTGGTGATTTAACCCCCAATTCCAACCCTTGATGCCGAGTGCCAAGCAGGGAAGAATGCTGGTATGAGCTTTTAAACACAACCCGTTAACTGCTGCCAATCAAGTGGTGAATAAGATACTCTTTAGGGTTCATATGTTTGTAAATCTGACTGTGATGAAGTCAGTGCCTCACCAGCCATGAACCTCACCGCACGTCACTGTACAAAAGTGTTTATCTATAGACCGATGGAAGGTTGTATTTTCTATAGTCAATGTCAGCGATACATCACGTGTTGTGTCTTATATTGATTTTTGCAGACGAAGGGAAAGTATTGTCAAACCATCCTTAAGTATCCCTCATGTGAAATAAATATCATGATTTTTTTTTAAAAACTAGAGGTATCACATGAAATAAGATCAATAATTCGCTACAATATCATTAACATTGACTAATAACTGCACAAAATGATTTATTTCTAAAAAGGGGTCAGACATGACGCCCAATGCAAATTGCAATACAACAGATAACCACCATTCTCAGGGGTTATGTTCCGAGGTTTATTAAGTCATTAAAACGCCCATAAAAACTATCCAGCTAGCGTAACATTCTCTGATTTCTGAGCTCCAGGACCCTCCTCATCTCTCTTCAACTGCCATTGTTCACTCGAAAAGTCAAATATAAAGAAGCACAATCATGGTTGAAGTCCTAAATATAACTCACACACTTATTGATAGGGCTGAAAACTGTATCAGATGCCTAAACCACCTCATCTGGCTCCTCTCGATGTGGAGGAGCAGCGGCTTTACTTTGAGCTCCTCCCGGATGGCAGAGCTTCTCACCCTATCTCTAAGGGAGAGCCCCGCCACCCGGTGGAGGAAACTCATTTCGGCCACTTGTACCCGTGATCTTGTCCTTTCGGGCATAACCCAAAGCTGATGACCATACAGTAGGTGAGGATGGGAACGTAGATCGACCGGTAAATTGAGAGCTTTGCCTTCCGGCTCAGCTCCTTGTTCACCACAACGGATCGATACAGCGTCCGCATTACTGAAGACGCCGCACCGATCCGCCTGACGATCTCACGATCCACTCTTCCCTCACTCGTGAACAAGACTCCGAGGTACTTGAACTCCTCCACATGGGGCAGGGTCTCTTCCTCAACTTAGAGATGGCACACCACCCTTTTCCGGGTGAGAACCATGGACTAATGACTTGCCGCGTAAAATGACGTGGCGTGCCCCATAAGATAACTTGCCACATTAAAAGACATGGAGTACCAATAAATAACGTGGAGTGCCACATAAAATGAAGTGGCGTGCCCTAAAAAATTACGTGGAATGCACCATAAAATGAAGTGGCGTGCCGTGCAAAATGACATGTCGGGCCACTTAAAATGATGCGGCGTGCCATAAAAATGACAGGGCATGCCACGTAAGATGACGTGTCGGGCCACATAAAATGGAGTGGCGTGCCATGCAAAATGACATGTCGGGCCACACAAAATGGAGTGGCGTGCCATGCAAGATGACGTGTCGGGCCACTTAAAATTATGTGGCGTGCACCATAAGATAACTTGCCACGTTAAAAGACACGGAGTACCAATAAATAACGTGGAGTGCCACATAAAATGAAGTGGCGTGCCCTAAAAAATTACGTGGCATGCACCATAAAATGAAGTGGTGTGCCACACAAAATGATGTGGCATGCCACACAAAATGACGTGTCGGGCCACATACAATTAAGTGGCGTGCCACGCAAAATGACGTGTCGGGCCACATAAAATGGAGTGGCGTGCCATGCAAAATGACGTGGCGGGCCACTTAAATTATGTGGTGTGCCCCATAAGATAACTTGCCACATTAAAAGACATGGAGTACCAATAAATAACGTGAAGTGCCACATGAAATGAAGTGGCGTGCTACACAAAATGACGTGTCGGGCCACATAAAATGGAGTGGCGTGCCCAATAGGATAACTTTCCATATTAAAAGACATGGAGTACCAATAAATAACATGGAGTTCCGGGGGTCGGGGGAGGGAGGGGGGGGGGGGGGGGGGGCGTGGTTATTTACAGCTAGAATTCACCAACTCGAGTATTCCATACATATATATATATATATATATATATATATATATATATATATATATATATATATATTTATATATATATATATATATATATATATATATATATATATATATATATATATATATATATATATATATGTATGTATGAAATACTTGACTTTCAGTGAATTCTAGCTCTATATACCGTATTTCCTTGAATAGCCGCAGGGGCGCTAATTAATTTAAAACCTCCTGTCACTCCGCCGTTTACCGGAAGCCTGCGGGAGGGCCGTGCATGCGCTAATTATTTTAAAACCGCTTCTCACTCCGGCGTTTACCAAAGGAATGCGGTAACTTTAGGCGTGCGCTTTGAGTGTGATGTAAGCATACCATCATGAAAAGCACATTTAATAAAAAAAAAACGTTATTATGGTCTTACTTGTACTCATAAATGGAGTCCATTTGCAGCTCCTTCTGACCAAAAGCATCGATAACTTGTTTATAGAAGTCTTCCTTATTTTCTTTCTTCAGTTTTAAAAGTCTCTCTGTCTCGATGGAGATATTCCTTTAATTATTACCTCCTGCTTCGATTGAAAGTCCAGTTTAGAAAACTGTTTTATTTTAGATACCGGTATGTAATCCTCCATGTTAAAAGTTCAGGCGAGAGGAAAAAAAAGACGATCTGTTGCTGCGTGTTGTCACTTCTTCTGCAGTACCGGAAGTCGCAAGAAGGATCACTAGCGCCCTCTACCACCAGGAGGCGGGAGTCATTTAATGACTCATACCGTATTTGACACAAAACTATAACCTGCTACCCAAGAATATACAACAATTCTTCTCAAAAAAAGAGGAGAAATATAATCTTAGAGAAAAACGTAATTTAAAACATTTGTTTGCACGTACAACACTTAAGACCTTCAGTATATCAGTATGTGGAATTAAATTAAGGAATGGATTAAGCAAAGCAATCAAACAATGTACTAATATGATACACTTCAAGAAACTCTTCAAACTTAAAGTGTTTACAAAGTACAAAGAAGAAGAACCATGACAAACATTCTCAATTTATTTCATCCATCCATTCATTCATTCTTAAAGTAATCTTACTTATCTCATCATATGAAATATGACTTACTTCACCAATTATTATTATTAAATTCTTACTATTATTTATTTATTTATTTTTATTGTGATTACTTATGGAGTTTATTGTGAAAAAATTGTGAACAGGAAGTGAACAAAAAGTTTTGCAACTGTTATGTAAAAGAAAAGGGGTAGGATTAAATAAGCTCTGCTTCTTCCTACTCCTTTTCGAACTTGTTGAAAAGAGAAACTGGAAATTGTGATGTATCATGTTGTATGCTTGCATGTTCGAAATAAACTCAAACTCAAACTCAAACTCAAACACACGCAGCTACGGTATATTAATAAAACATAGCTGCTTACTGTTCTTTTTAGCATACCGTACCGGTATTCAATAGCTTGGACCTTAAATCCTAGTGAATAACTCATAATCTTTTTTCCTTTGTGCGATTGCAAACTACTGAAATCAGCTTCCTCCATTTTGAAAATGAGGACAGGTAAAGCGTCACTCGTGACGTAACGAATTTGACCCGGCGGAAGTTCTAGACGTATGCTAAATATTTTGCGAAACGAGTTTGACCCGGCGAAAATTATAGACATGCGATAATAAAATTAATATTTTGCGAAACGAATTTGATCCGGCGTTAATAATGAACCGGCGATAAGGCCAAGCATGCGTTAATTATTTTGAGAAACGAGTTTGACCCGGCAGTAATTCTAGACGTGCGAATACTATATTCCCTGCGCCAATTCAAGGAAATACGGTATATATATATATTTATTTTATTTACATAGAAAAAAAAAAAATACTTGAATTGCAGTGTTCCGGTGGCTATCCATTAGATGGCAGTATTGTCCTGTTTAACTTCTCCGTTCATGATGAGTATATCATTTCGGCCACCGTGTTCAATGGAGAAGTCTGTTCTACAAACTTTACAGGCAACATACACCTTCCCCTTCAAACTGTCCTGGATGAACTGAAATTCTTGTTTCCATTCGTTTTGGAACTTGCAAGCGTATTTCTTCATCTTGCTCGTCGACGGCGTCGCCATGTCTGTAATTTCCTCGTTCTTCTGCCTCGTCTCCTTGTTGTGTGCGCAGTTGTGCACTCTACTCTCTAAAAGCCCTAGATGTTATGACGTCATTGGGCAGGCAAGCTGTTTATATTGTGGGAAAGCGGACGTGAGAACAGGCTGTCCCCACTCAGTCTCAGGTCCGCATTGAGCTGGAGGGGGCGTGGCCTCCAGCTCCGGCTGAATACCGGGAGTTTGACGGGAGAAAATCTCTGCCGGGAGGTTGTCTGGAGAGGCGCTGAATACCGGGATTCTCCCGCTAAAAACGGGAGGGTTGGCAAGTATGGTTATAAGTGTTCAACTTCAGCCTAAACCCTTTCGGTCTGCAACATTTTCATTTTCAAACTATGAATGTACAACTGTTTGTTTATTTTGTTGACCATTGACCGAAGAATAATAAACTAACTAAGTGGCGTGCCACACAAAATGATGTTGCATGCCACGTAAGATGACGTGTCGGGCCACATAAAATGAAGTGACGTGCCACACAAAATGACGTGTTGGGCCACTTAAAAGTATGTGGCGTGCCACACAAAATGACGTGGCATGCCACATAAGATGACATGTTGTGCCACATAAAATTAAGTGACGTGCCACGTAAAATGAAGTGGCGTGCCGTGCCACACAAAATGACGTGTCGGACCACACAAAATGACGTGGCATGCCACATAAGATGACGTGTCGGGCCACATAAAATGAAGTGACGTGCCACACAAAATGACGTGTTGGGCCACTTAAAATTATGTGGCGTGCCACACAAAATGACGTGGCATGCCACATAAGATGACATGTTGGGCCACATAAAATTAAGTGACGTGCCACGTAAAATGAAGTGGCGTGCCACACAAAATGACGTGTCGGGCCACACAAAAGGACGTGGCATGCCACGTAAGATGACGTGTCGGGCCACATAAAATGAAGTGACGTGACACACAAAATGACGTTTCGGGCCACTTAAAATTATGTGGCGTGCCACACAAAATTATGTGGCATGCCACGTAAGATGACGTGTCGGGCCACATAAAATTTAGTGACGTGCAACGTAAAATGACGTGTCGGGCTACATAAAATAAAGTTGCGTGACACACAAAATGACGTGTCTGGCCACATAAAATAATGTCACATGCCACACAAAATGATGTGGCATGCCCCATAAGATGACTTGCCACATAAAATGACTTTTTTTTTTGGAAGAGAACTGGACTTTTTCAGTTTTATTGACACCTTTGCTTCAAATGCACAGGAGACTCAATGGGAGAGCCAAGAATAGCCTGCTATAGTTACAGTGCGTTTGAGGCACAATATTACCCAACAGGCAGTGAGGGGGCGACAACCAGTCCCTGCCTGAGATCCAGTTTCAGCCTCCAGAGTCCCCCCAGAGAGAGGAAGATGTTTTCCTCTTCCTGTAACGCTCCGTCTCTTTCATCCCCACGTTGCCTCCCTTCATCCCTGACACTTTGCCTTCTGCCTGTCTGCCACATCCATCTGCAGGTATCACTCTCCCGCCTGTCTACCTGCTGCCAATGTATTCTACGCCAGTCCTCTCGTTAACGGCCAAGTGTCATTTTCAAGTTTTCTCTCGTTCAGTTTCTCAAGTGAACACTTGTATTTTTCTCGGAAGAATGCAGATTTTGGATGAATGAGGAACATGCTGGGGCGACACAATGACGTCGCCCCAGTCCGCCTCACTACCAAGAGATTCAGGTTTGAATCTCTGCTGGGCCATCCCTAAGCAAAGTATGCATCTTGTTTCAAATACAAAAATCTGTATTTCAGCTTCAGGCTGATTTACATCTGAGAAGACGAGTAAACCAGTATGTAAACCAGTATGTAAACCAGTATGTAAACCAGTATGTTCCAGTATTATGAACGCCAAGGGGTTTGTTATACTGGCTGTTAATGTTATTATTAAGACAGTTACAGTTACGAGTCTGGAAGGTCAGGTGGAAAGAACATAATTTTCCTTATTTTCCAGAAAATGTCTCTTATTTCCAAACGGAAATGTCGACAACTATGCTTACACATATTTTAGTACGTATTTTTTAAGTGACGTTCCAGCATAGCAAGAGTCCACTTACTTTTGAACTAACCAACCAACTTGATACAATGAAACCACAGATACTTCATCAATACCAATGGTATTAGGATCCAAATATGTTTGTAAAATCTTGGACTCTTTCGCCCTTCTTGCATATCCTCTCAAGGAACTCTAAAGAAACGTTTATCCTTTTCACGATTTTAACGGTTCCAACAGCCTAAAACAACGCCGCAAGCATAGGCCATTCTTCTTCGGGGAAGGCAAAATGAACGCTCAGAACGCTTTGACAAGAGATGCTTATGGAAGTATTATTGTAGAAAAATTATTTGCAAACGTGTATTTAATTAATTATTTGCGCAGGTAATCCAATTCACGTGCGTGTGTACTAATTTGTGTGTCTGTATTAGGGATGTCCCGGTACCAAAATGTATTTCGATACCTTTCGATACTTTTCTCAATAAAGGGGACTACAAAAGATGGCATTATTGGCTTTATTTTAACAAAAAATCTTAAGATCCATTAAACATGTTTATTATTGCAATTGAAGAGCAATTTTGTCCTTAAATAAAATAGTGAACATACTAGACCACTTGTCTTTTATTAGTAAGTAAGCAAACAAAGGCTCCTACATACAGTAACATATTGTGTCATTTATCATTCTATTATTTTGTCAAAATTACAAAGAACAAGCTGTAAAAAATGATTATTAATCTACTTGTTAATTTACTGTTAATATCTGGTTACTTTCTGTTTCAACATGTTCTATCTACACTTCTGTTAAAATGTAATAATCACTTATTCTTCTGTTGTTTGTTTGGATGCTTTACATTAGTTTTGGATGATACCACAAATTTGGGTATCAATCCGATACCAAGTAGTTACAGGATCATACATTGGTCATATTCAAAGTCCTCATGTGTCCAGGGACATATTTCCTGAGTTTATAAACATAATATAAATTTTAAAAAATAAATACAAAATAAAAGAAGATGTTGTGATGCCAAAAAATATCAATAAAATCATAGTAGTATCGACTAGATACAATCCTGTACTTGATATCATTACAGTGGATGTTAGGTACAGATCCACCGATGGCGTTTGTTTACATTGTGACGCCGGTGAGCTACGGCGTGTAGTGAAGCATGTTTAGCTATTCATCATCCTGCAGGTGTGATACTTGTAAGAAACTTACTTTATTTGTCGCCATGGAGACAAGGATTAGTGATTTAGAAGTAGCTACAACACTGCAGACTGCGGATGGACTTTAGCCGTTAGCTAGCTAGCCTAAAGCACCTCTTCCTGAGGGCGTTTCTGTCACGGGCGGGGGGTCGCAGCTTGCTGCGAGGTTCATTCCCCCGGGATGCAAACGGACCACTCCGGACAGGACGTGCAGGTAGAAACATGATTTATCCTCAAAAACTCGAACAAGTGCAAAACAGAAAACAAGCCGACGGAACAACGTGCCGATCGCATTTGAAGCTAAGGCTTCCACTTAGCATAGGCAAAAGACAAGAAATACTCACGTAACTTGTTGCATGAAGCAAACAATGAAGCCAGGCCGACTGACCGGCAAAGGCAGGATTAAATAGTCCCTCTGATTAGTGCTCGGGAAACAGGTTAGCGTCCCGAGCACCAATCAGAGACAGGTGGAAACAATAAGCACCCATGGTAACTAAAAGCAAACAAGGGTGCACAAAAACAGGAACTAAGGGAGTCCAAAACTAACAGAATAAAACAAAAACATGATCCGGGCCACGGATCATGACAGTTTCAGTGTTATAACTTCACCTTTAGCCTTAGTATTTAAAGGCCTACTGAAACCCATGACTACCGACCACGCAGTCTGATAGTTTATACATCAATGATGAAATCTTAACATTGAAACACATGCCAATACGGCCGGGTTAACTTATAAAGTGCAATTTTAAAATTCCCGCCACACTTCCGGTTGATAAACTCCTTTGGATATGATTTATGCGCGTGACGTCACAAAATCCACAGAAGTGGTTGTACCCCATCGACCCGATACAAAAACCTCTTGTTTTCCTCGACAAAATTCCTCAGTATTCTGGACATCTGTGTTGGTGAATCTTTTGCAATTTGTTTAATGAACAATGGAGGCTGCAAAGAAGAACGTTGTAGGTGGGATCGGTGTATTAGCGGCTAAGTACAATACTTACAGCAACACAACAAGGACTACTTACTACGCCTAGCCGATGCTTGCCGCCAAACCCACGGATGAAGTCCTTCGTCGCGCCGTCGATCGCTGGAACGCAGGTGAGCACGGCTGTTGATGGGAAGATGAGGGCTGGCTGGCGTAGGTGGAGCGCTAATGTTTTTATCATAGTTCTGTGAGGTCCGGTTGCTAAGTTGCTAAATTAGCCTTAGCGTCGTTAGCAACAGCATTGTTAAGCCTTACCAGGCTGAGAATTTTTAACCGTGTAGTTACATGTACATGGTTTAATAGTATTGTTGATCTTCAGTCTATCCTTCCAGTCAGGGGTTTATTTCTTTTGTTTCTATCTTCATTTGAGAACGATGCTATCACGTTAGCTCAGTAGCTAAGTGTGTCACCGATGTATTGTCGTGGAAATAAAAGTCACTTTAAATGTCAATTTCGCGTGCTCGACTCTCATTTTCAAGAGGATGTAGTATCCGAGGTGGTTTAAAATACAAATCTGTGATCCACAATAGAAAAAGGAGAGTGTGGAATCCAATGAGCCAGCTTGTACCTAAGTTACGGTCAGAGCGAAAAAAGATACGTCCATCACTGCCTCTCTAGTCATTCACTGTAACGTTCCTCATTTACGAATCTTTCATCCTCGCTCAAATTAATGGGGTAATCGTCGCTTTGTCACTCCGAATCTCTCGCTCCATTGTAAACAACGGGGAATTGTGAGGAATACTAGCTCCTGTGACGTCACGCTACTTCCGGTACAGGCAAGGCTTTTTTTATCAGCGAGCAAAAGTTGCGAACTTTATCGTCGATTTTCTCTACTAAATCCTTTCAGCAAAAATATGGCAATATCGCGAAATGATCAAGTATGACACATAGAATGGATCTGCTATCCCCGTTTGAATAAAAAAAATTCATTTCAGTAGGCCTTTAAGCCAAAATGCGTCCATTCTCCCTTTTCTGTCTACACACTGTGTCTGCTTGTAAGTACTCCGTGACCAGGGGAGACAGGGCCTTCTCTGTGGTCGGCCCTAAACTCTGGAACACTCTGCCCCTCCATGTTCAAACTGCTCCCACAGTGGAGTGTTTTAAGTCTCGTCTTAAGACCCACTTTTATTCTTTGGCTTTTAACACTACGTGAGTTGTGTGGTCTTCTGTCCTCTGTTGTCCTGTGTGGTTAGGGTTAGGGTTATAAATTTTGATGTCTATTTTACTGTTTTAATTGGTTTTACCCTTTAAAATCGTTTTTAATCATATTTATTTTTTATATTGTCTCTGTATTGGTTTTCTATTCATTTATTCTTTGTTTTTATTCAGTCATTGGTGTAGCATAATATTGTTTTTAATATTATTTTTAATATCGTTTTTAACATTGTTTTTAATATTGTTTTTAATATTGTTTTTAACATGGCTGTGCAGCACTTTGGAAACATTCTTGTTGTGTAAATGTGCTATATAAATAAAGTGGATTGGATTGGATTGGATTGGATCGTGCGCTGCCGAATATGCTCCTCTGCTCGTAAAACCAGCAATGTCACGACGTGACGACGATGGGGGGGTCACCGGTACTTTTTAGAGGCGGTATAGTACCGAATATGATTCATTAACATTGTGGTACTATACTAAAACCGGTATACCGTACAACCCTACTTGAGTCCTATTGCAGTCTCCACATATCTCCTACTGGTCACACGTATCATTTCACCATGTACCAAATAAAATAGCTTCGAGGTTGGTAAGCACAACCAAAATTATTCCGTACATTAGGTGCATAGGGTTATAAGGCGCACTGTCGAGTTTTGAGAAAATTAAAGGATTTTAAGTGCGCCCTATAGTCCGAAAAATACGGTAGTCTCCTTAGTGCCAGCGAGTACACAGGCTTCATCATTTTGATCATGCTATTTGAACACCAGATGATTATAATTCGCTGTTTTAGTAACTTTGTGATGGGATATTGCAAGTCAGCAAGTAAAAGCCCTTTTGTGTGGGTTCAACAAGAATGTAGGGTGGTTGTTTGTAGGTCACTTGGTGATTTAGGTTTAAAAGCATCCAGAGATTAACCCCCCAGCCCCTTTCTATTCTGCTGTCTTCCCAACCACAACATGCTATTATAATGTACATGCACACACGTGTGTGTGTGTGTGTGTGTGTGTGTGCACAGCTGTGGAGCAGGTGGCAAGGCGAGCTGAGCTTCCACCATTGTGTTTAATGTGTCAAATTGCACTATTTGACCTTAATTATGACAGGAGAAAGTACAGGGTGAAAAGCCAGAGAATCAAAGGCGTTGAAATGAAGCGAATAACGTGACTGAAGGGAGCGAAACCGAGTGAAAAGACTCATCTTGCCTCTATAGCTACTGCATTGTAAATAGAGACTAAAAATAGAAAGGAACAGGCAGAGCTCCTCTGACCAGTTGAGAGTGAAGACTGGAAGAACCAAGAAGCTCCTTGCTGTTAAACTCACTAGATATGAAAGCCATACTGATATGCTTACAACAGCTGATGTGACCATTGCTAGTGCACAGTGCACGCGTAATCGCTCGATCGGGGATGATCAATGGGCTTGATGGAACGAGAGCAAACAAGTGAACTGTTGAGCAAGTATTGGGACTAGAGATGTCCGATAATATCGGCAGCCCGATATTATCGGACATCTCTAGTCCCAATACTTGTTACCGATAAATGCTTTAAAATGTAATATCGTAAATTATCGGTATCGGTTTCTAAAAGTAAAATGTATGACGTTTTAAAACACCGCTGTGTACACGGACGTAGGGAGAGGTACAGAGTGCCAATAAACCTTAAAGGCATTTCCTTTGCGTGCGTGCCGTCCGAGGCACATAATATCTACCGGCTGTTCTCATCACAAATTAATGTAATGGCATACTTGGTCAACAGCCATACAGGTCACACTGAGGGAGGCCGTATAAACAACTTGAACACTGTTACAAATATGTGCCACACTGTGAACCCACACCAAACAAGAATGACAAACACATTTCGGGAGAACATCCGCACCGTAACACAACATAAACACAACAGAACAAATACCCAGAATCCCTTGCAGTACTAACTCTACAATATAACCCCCCGCCCCCCGCTACCCCCACCCCGCCCACCTCAACCTCCTCATAGTCTCTCTCAGGGAGAGCATGTCCCAAATTCCAAGCTGCTGTTTGGATAGATAGATAGATAGTACTTTATTGATTCCTTCAGGAGAGTTCCCTCAGGAAAATTAAAATTCCAGCAACAGTGTACAGAATTGAGATCGAATTTAAAAAGTAAAAAGTAAATAATAAATATTACAATAAGAATAAAAATAAAAAGCAACAATGAGAATAAAAACATAACAGTAAAATAAGAATATAACAAGAGAAACTAGGCAGTAGTGACCATGTTATGAAAAAGTATTGCACTGTTATTGTTTTGAGGCATGTTAAAAAAATAATGCACTTTGTGACTTCAAAATAAATATGGCAGTGCTTGTTGGCATTTTTTTCCATAACTTGAGTTGATTTATTTTGGAAAACCTTGTAACATTGTTTAATGCATCCAGCGGGGCATCACAGCAAAATTAGGCATAATAATGTGTTAATTCCACGACTGTATATATCGGTATCGGTTGATATCGGTATCGATAATTAAGAGTTGGACAATATCGGAATATCGGATATCGGTAAAAAAGCCATTATCGGACGTCTCTAATTGGAACGGCATGTTTTTATACCAACAGGATATATGGAGCTGGTTGAAAAAAATCTGTCTTGGTAAATATGAGGTTGTTACTATTAATCAATCAATCAATCAACCTTTATTTATAAAGTGCTTTTCAAACATAAAAGAAATGCAACGCAAAGTGCTTTACAAAGTCAAAAACAATTGCCCCGGTGGCCCGTATCCCCCATTATCACATACGTACGCATGGACACAGATACCAAACACAAACAAACCCACACAACATACACACATATGCAACTATATGGACAAATGATTGCATGGCTGAGTACAGAGGAGACATGTGAGTAAACACTATCACAGGAGCCATCTGCCCCAGGAGGTCATCAGACCATGGCCACCAGGACGCTGACACGAAAGCGCCCCCATAAGCACGGCCGATAACCCCTGAGGCAGATGGCTCATCTGAGGAACGTTGGAAAATAAAAATAATAACACTTGTAAAATAGTAAGAACCATGAGTAGAGATAAAGAATAAAATACAAGTAAGACATATGAAGATTAATACAAAATTATCAAATTTAAAAATGTTTAAATATATACAGTCGTGGTCAAAAGTTTACATACACTTGTAAAGAACATTGTCATGATCCGTGGTCCGGATCATGTTTTGTTATGTTCTGTTAGTTTTGGACTCCTGTTTTTGTGCACCCTTGTTTGTTTTAGTTACCATGGTTGCTTATTATTTCCACCTGTCTCTGATTAGTGTTCGCCCACTCACCTGCTTCCCAAGCACTAATCAGAGGCATTATTTAAGCCGGCCTTTGCCGGTCAGTCGGGCTGGCGTCATTATTTGCTTCATGCAACCTGCTACAAAAGTTGTTTGTTTCATGCCAAAGTTACGTGATTATTTCTTGTCCATAGTCCATGCTAAGTGTTAGCTTTAGCTTCGAGTGCGATCAGGCACGTTGTTCTGTCGGCTCGTTTTCTGTTTTTTGTACCTCTTTGAGTATTGATAATTAAATCATGTTCCTACCTGCACGTCATGTCCGGAGTGGTCCGTCTGCATTTCGGGAGAACGAACCCCGCAGTAAGCTGCGAAAACCCTGTCGTGACAAACATAATGTTATGGCTGTCTTGAGTTTCCAATAATTTCTACAACTCTTATTTTTTTGTGCTAGAGTGATTTTAGCACATACTTGTTGGTCACAAAAAACATTCATGAAGTTTGGTTCTTTTATGAATTTATTATGGGTATTGTGGCCAAATAGCTCAATTTTTGTTTCATCTGACTACAGAATTTTCCTCCAGAAGGTCTTATCTTTGTCCATGTGGTGTCAGAATTAGGGCTGCAACAACTAATCGATTAAATCGATTAAAATCGATTATGAAAATAATTTTAATTTAATTTAGTCATCGATTCGTTGGATCTATGCTATGCGCATGCGCAGAGGCAATTTTTTTTTTTTTTTTTTATAAACCTTTATTTATAAACTGCAACATGTACAAACAGCCGAGAAACAATAATCAAAATAAGTATGGTGCCAGTATGCTGTTTTGTTTCAATAAAATACTGGAAAGGATAGAAATGTAGTTTGTCTCTTTTATCCGATTATTAATCCATTAATCGAAGTAATAATCAACAGATTAATCGATTATCAAATTAATCGTTAGTTGCAGCCCTATGTCAGATGAAACAAAAATTTTGCTGTTTGGCCACAATACCCAGCAATATGTTTGGTGGAGAAAAGGTGAGGCCTTTAATCCCATCAAAACCATGTCTACCGTCAAGCATGGTGGTGGTAGTATTATGCTCTGAACCTATTTTGCTGCCAATGGAACTGGTGCTTTACAGAGAGTAAATGGGACAATGAAAAAGGAGGATTACCTCCAAATTCTTCAGGACAACCTAAAATCATCAGCCCGGAGGTTAGGTCTTGGGCGCAGTTGGGTGTTCCAACAGGACAATGACCCCAAACACACGTCAAAAGTGGTAAAGGAATTGTTAAATCAGGCTAGAATTAAGGTTTTAGAATGGCCTTCCCAAATTCCTGACTTAAAACGTGTGGACAATGCTGAAGAAACAAGTCCATGTCAGAAAACCAACAAATTTAGTTGAACTGCACCAATTTTGTCAAGAGGAGTGGTCAAAAATTCAACCAGAAGCTTGTGGATAGCTACTAAAAGCGCCTTATTGCAGTGAAACTTGCCAAGGGACATGTAACCAAATATTAACATTGCTGTATGTATACTTTTGACCCAGCAGATTTGCTCACATTTTCCGTAGACCCATAATGAATTCATAAAAGAACCAAACTTCATGAATGTTTTTTGTGACAAACAAGTATGTGCTCCAATCACTCTATCACAAAAAAATAAGAGTTGTAGAAATAATTGGAAACTCAAGACAGCCATGACATTATGTTCTTTACAAGTGTATGTCAACTTTTGACCAGGACTGTATATAAAATTAATATACAGTAAATAAATAATAAATAAATAGAACTAAATAAAATCTTGCATAACCAATAAGATAAAAAGTAAAATACAAATGACTTCAATAAAATAATTAATATCAGGTAAAAGCCAAATCTAAAAGGTGGGTGTTAAGCCTGCTCTTAAAAACATGAACGTTCAGCGCAGCATCATAACATTTTTCTAAAGCAATCATCCTTTTTAATATACTGGCACACTGGTATAGTTTATTTTATTATTTCAGAAGATTTGTTTATAATTATGGATTATAGCGACTTATGAGGCATGTAGCAACCGTGTTTCATTAATTATTAAGCATTACCCTATAAAGGACTTCAAGGGGTGTTTACTTTTGCCCATGTGCTTTGAATTAGGGAGCGAGGAGACCGAGACAAATATCGATAGTATCAATAGCAAGGAAAGTATCGGTATCAGATCAATACTAAGGTTGCGCGATATAGACAGTATTAATGACAGAGCTTTTACTAGTATCGTGATAATGCATCTTGATGACAAATTCTACCTGTGTCCTGCAAATGTGACGGACTAATGTGCCATGTAGCATCCTTGCTAGCGGCTGACGTCCCTCCACAGTGCAAAGCCACTCAGCAACCATCGACTCTGTGGCGGAAAAGAGAGCTGGACGATTATAACAGGAATAATAATCACGATTGATATTAAAACCACGATTATTCATTAATTTGAAAACATGAGTTTTTATTGTAACACCAGAACTCAACTTTAATTAAATATAATTTAAATGAACAACCGGA
Organism: Entelurus aequoreus; assembly: GCF_033978785.1. Lineage (NCBI taxonomy): Eukaryota > Metazoa > Chordata > Actinopteri > Syngnathiformes > Syngnathidae > Entelurus > Entelurus aequoreus. The sequence goes on from NC_084755.1 coordinate 30,271,559, forward strand.
TATGAATTAGTAACAAATAAACACCACGTAAAATGATAATAATACCAAAAAATATGAATGATGATTAAAAAAATTACAACAATACATTTAAATAACAATAGCAATATGAGATAGGCTCCAGCACCCCCCGCGACCCTGAAAGGGGATAAGCGGTAGGAAATGGATGGATGGAATATGAAATTTTTTTTTTTTAAAATGTTTTCATTAAAAAAATTTTAACAGTATTTTTTACCTTTTACACTCATTTTATTGTGTGTTTTTGCAAAACAAATACAATTCTATACAATAACCAGTGTTTCCCATAAACTGCCAAGATACCTGTGGCGGTGGGGGCGTGGCTATGGGCGTGGTCACCATGACATCATCGCGTAATTTGCATAATTTACTACAATGATATGATTTTCTCTAAAAAGGCTCAAAAAATGTATACTTACTAATTAATAATAACAGTTTTGTTTTAAACGTCCATCCATCCATCCATCCATCCATCCATTTTACAATATAATTACAACACTTTATGTACATATTTATATACAGATTTGAACAATAAGTTATTCACTGAAATATATTTATTAATTGTGGTTCTTACAAAAAATATATCTTATAAAATATAAAAGCTAAAATGTCTCTTAAAGCTCTGCCCCTTTTATTAGTGCATACTAAATAATTTAACTTTAGCCTACTACTACAACCATATTATTTACCAGCAACATAAAGTGAAACAGAGGCAGAGGTGTCCTGCCACAGTCAGTAACAAATAAACAGAAAACAGTAGTGGTCAAATACAAATAAGGCAACAAGAGAAGTATCCTACACTTCTCTTTTGTAAAGTAAATCTGAACAGCCTATATGGGCATCTACATCAACTATATGATTTGCCTGAGAAGCTGGAAAGGACAAAATATATATATATATATATATATATATATATATATATATATATATATATATATATATATATATATATATATATATATATATATATATATATATTTATTTATTATTTTATTTTTTTAATTTGTGGCGGACGTAATTATTTCGTGGCGGGCCGCCACAAATAAATGAATGTGTGGGAAACACTGATAACCAAGATATATAGTAGTATCTATATAGCCCTTAATCACTAGTGTCTCAAAAAGTTTTACAAACTCACAACAACATCCCCTGATTTAAACCCACAAATGTTCGTTAATTAAATGCAAAAAATCCTCACAATAATTGGTGCAATGCATCTTTGGACAATTTTCACCAGTATTTTAAGCATTATCATTTTGTAAATGTATCAATAAGTGCTTTAAGTGCATTACGCTTGTGTAAGGTACTTTTTTGAAACCTTTATTTTGTTAGCGCAGTCAGACCGGATTTTGCGCACAGCGCTGTTATTGTGAAGGGGGGATTGTGCTGTGCTGTTGACGAATTAAGGCCGTTTTTGAAAAAAACGGGGGAGAGCCACTCAAGTTGCGACTGCTGTCCGTAGAATGATCTTACATCAATGATGTCGTTCACAACCACACAAGTTAATGAATTGTTCTTGCAAGATTTAGCTTCGTAGTTTAGTCGCTGTTTCAAGTGGCCATCTCGACATTGTTTAGTTTAGGGCGGGGCGGTTGAGTCTTTTGAGGATGAATGAGCGCATTATTTTCCCCAAAAATGTTCCTTCTCACAAAGACAAATTCACTCACATAAAAAGTAGCAACAATGTTGAGATCCCAAACTTCTAGTACACGGTGTCTTTTTTCACTAATACGCTCCTCATTTGTTTCATTTGACCCTTTTTTTGGATTACAATATTTTCATGATCGTAAGAAACCGAAATCCAAATCGAGATAAAATCAGATTACAGTATTTTTTGGACTATAAGGCGCACTTAAAATCCTTTCATTTTCTCAAAACTCAACAGTGCGCCTTATAACCCGGTGCGCCTAATGTATGGAATAATTTTGGTTGTGCTTACTGACCTCGAAGCTCATTTATTTGGTACGTGGTGAAATGATAAGTGTGACCAGTAGATGGCAGTTACACAACACATAAGAGATACGTGTAGACTGCAATATGACTCAAGTAAACAACACAAACATTTTAGATGTGTCATGTTCTGTGGTCATGTTTTGTTTGGTTATGTTCTGTTGGTTTTTGGACTCTATTAGTTCCTGTTTTTTGATGCACTCTTGTTTGTTTTGGTTGCCATGGTGGCATGATTTTCACCTGCTGCTGGTGTTCGGACACTCGTACCTGTTATCAATCATGACATAACTATTTAAGCCTGTAGTTGCCAGGTAGTCAGCCTGGCGACATTACCCCTGATACTGACATTACTCTGTTTGTGCTCTGTTTATGCCATAGCTCTTGATATCATAGTTCATGCTGTTCTGCTCATGTCACAGTAAGTGTAGTTTTGTTTCATGTTCATAGTTTCTGTCTTAGTGTTAGTTTTGTTTCCATACGCTAAGTTTGTGTCTCCGCCTTGTGCGTGCCTTTTGTTTGTTCTTTTTATGGTCAAGATTAAACATGTTCCTACCTTCTTCCGAAGTCTGCTATAGTCGGTTTGAACCACGGGAAAACATTCCTCGCAGCGAGCTGCGAAATCCTCGCAGTAAGCTGCTTCACAGTCCACGTCGTGACAATATGGAACATTGAAAATATGGAACATTACACACGACGCTCAAAAATCTATCAAAATGTTTTAGTACGACTTTGGTCAATCAATCAATAGCCCTAAATCACTAGTGTCTCAAAGGGCTGCACAAGCCACAACGACATCCTCGGCTCAGATCCCACATGGTATGGTGGTAAGCTATGAAGCCGCAACGCTTGATGAATTGTACTGTGCTTCAACATACGAGTATTATTATGGTGTGTGTGTACAAGGTAAGACATATTATCTGGCGTTTTGTTTCGCAATATTATGCAAAAGAGACTTTTCTTACCTTCTGGTACCTGCTGATGTGTATTTGGGATCTGCATAAGTCCTGAAAATTTGCGCGCGTCCGCCTTTGCAGTCCGTGCCGACGACATAGTCGATAAGCTTCTTCTTTTTCTCTCTCTTCTTGTTATGGGACATTCATCCTCCACTGTTGCCATTTCTAATATAAAGTAGTGTAAAGTTCTTACTTATATCTGTCAGTAAACTTGTCATGAAAGCGCTAAAACATACCGGTGTAGTGAGTTTACATTATTCACCCTAGGAACTTTAGTTATTAGAGCGTTCCGGTCGGACAGTTTTTCACGGGACACATTTCCAGCCTTGTTGTTGCACTAGTGAGCCACGGATGAGGAGATGCTGCTCCGTTATTGATTGAAGTAAAGTCTGAATGTCATTAAAACAGTTAGCTCCATCTTTTGACACTTCTTCCACTCCCGTCCTTGCACGCTACACCGCTACAACAAAGATGACGAGGAGAAGACGCTGTCGAAGGTGAGCCACGTAAATAAGACCGCCCACAAAACGGCGCATCCTGAAGCGACTGTCAGAAAACGGCTTGAAGATGGTCTGTAAAACATAATCTATGCAACATTTTTACCAAAAAAACACCTTTACATGTTATGTAGACCACAAGGAAGTGTTTTCCATTTAGAAAAAAAAAAAAAAAAACATAATTTCCGGACTATAAGCCGCTACTTTTTCCCCTCGTTCTGGTCCCTGCGGCTTATACAACGGTGCGGCTTATTTACGGCCTGTTCTTCTTCGACACCGACGAAGAGTATTTCGGTGGTTTTAGTACGCAGGAGGAAGACGATGACACAATGATTAAAGACTGACTTTTCATATACCGGTAGGCTGGTTATTTTGATAACGTACAGGCGAGCACTTTGTATTACTTTGCACCGTTGTATTATTTGTACTCTGCACGAATGCTGTTCGCCATGTCAAAGATGTGAAAGTTTGATTGAATGATTGAAAGATTTATTGTTAATAAATGGGACGCTTTGCGTTCCCAAACAGTCATCTCTGTCCCGACAATCCCCTCCGTGGTAGCAGGAACCCCTATATACTACGGTAATTACACATCAAAACCCTGCGGCTTATAGTCGGGTGCGGCTTATATATGGAGCAATCTGTATTTTCCCCTAAATTTAGCTGGTGCGGCTTATAGTCAGGTGCGGCTTATAGTCCGTAAATTACGGTAATTATATTACTCCTTAAATGCGCCCTATAATCCGGTGCGCCTTTTGTATGAAAATAGACCCACAATGAGACCCGCTCATCGGCAGTGCGCCTTATAATCCGGTGTGCCCTATGGTCCGGAAAATACGGTAATTGTCTATCCCTAAAAATAAGTTTCTATCAATTACATTATCACTGGAGGACGAGGATTAGCTACACATGCAACACTACACACTATAGGAGGATATGAAAACCACAAGCTTGAGCTCTTGAATGTAAACAAAAGATTGACAGATCGATACAAATATCGACAGTAACGGTACAAAGTAGTATACTATCAAGTTGATACCACAGTGGTTAGATCAATATATTTTAATGTCAAAGAATATTTTGTCGTTTTTGTTGTTAACAAACTCAGGCAAAAAGTTCCTGGATATATGAGGGCTTTAAAGACTAAAATAAAATTACTTAAATCAGAGCCAAATGTTGGTCATAATTAGGGCTGGGCGATATATCGATGTACTCGATATATCGCGGGTTTGTCTCTGAGCGATATAGAGAATGACTATATGGTGATATTCGAGTATACATTCTCACGCAGTTGTTTTTAGCTGCGGGTATTACACTGCATGCTGTCATGATCCGTGGTCCGGATCATGTTTTCGTTATGTTCTGTTAGTTTAACTCCATAGTTCCTGTTTTTTGTGCAATCTTGTTTGTTTTGGTTGCCATGGTGGCATATGATTTTCACCTGCCGCTGGTGTTCGGACGCTCACCTGGCTCTAATCAAGAGACTATTTAAACCGCCTTTGCCAGTCAGTCGGCCTGGCGTCATTGCTCGTTTCAGGTCTGATTCTATAGTTATGCTAGTTATTGGTTTCATGCCACAGTTTCATGTTGTTCTATGCCATAGTTCATGTTAGTTGTTTGTTTCTTGCTATGCTATAGTTTATGCTAGTTGTTTGCTTCACGCTATTGTCACGCAACCCTCTACATAAGTCTTGTTTATTTCATGCCACAGTTAGAGAGTTTTTCCATGTTATTTTGTAGTGAGATTAATAAATATGTTCCTACCTGCAAGCCTAGTCCGGAATAGTCCGTTTGCATCCCGGGAGAACAAACCTCGCAGTAACCTGCGAAAACCCCGTTATGACACATGCGTTTCCCACTCTTTCTTGTCTCTCCTTCTCACAGAGACTTAAACAAACGCACCTTCTTACACACGTCACGTGTGCAATGTCATACGCTCCTGCGGAGCAGAGAGGTAGCGACATGGTAACGTTAGCTGTGAGGCTAACGGTGAGGTGCGGGTGGTAATACGAGAGAGAGAAGGTGCTAATCTGGTAACAAATGGAGGAAGAATTAATTCCCAAGAAAAACAGCACGGGATCCATTGTCCGGCGGTGGTTTGGCTTCAAGCGGGAATATGTTCAACATTTATGCGGCAAAAGCGTTGCTACAAAAAGTAGCAGCACTGCTAATGTAGCATCATTTGAAAAGTCACCCACTAGAGAATGAAGAGTGCTTGAAACTCTGCATGTCAACATCTCCGGCCATACTTGCCAACCCTCCCGATTTTTCCGGGAGACTCCCGAATTTCAGTGCCCCTCCCGAGAATCTCCCGGGGCAACCATTCTCCCGAATTTCTTCCGATTTTCACCCGGACAACAATATTAAGGGCGTGCCGTGATGGCACTGCCTTTAGAGTCCTCTACAACCTGTCGACGCATCCGCTTTTTCACCATGCAAACAGCGTGCCCGCCCAGTCACATGTTGTATGCGGCTTCTGCATACACACGAAAGTGACTGCAAGACATACTTGATCAACAGCCATACAGGTCACACTGAGGGTGACCGTATAAACAACTTTAACACTGTTACAAATATGCACCACACTGTGAACCCACACCAAACAAGAATGACAAACACATTTCGGGAGAACATCCACACCGTAACACGACATAAACACATCAGAACAAATACCCAGAACCCCTTGCAGCACTAACTCTTCCGGGATGCTACAATATACACCCCCCGCTACCACCAAATCCCCCCCCCAACCCCGCCCACCTCAAACCACCCCCCACCAATCGCCCGAATTCTAAGGTCTCAAGGTTGGCAAGTATGTCACCGGCCGGTGCCACACCAGCAAAATGCCGAAGCAACTATTTCCAGATCAACATCGTATGAAGAAAAGTCAACAACAGAAGGAGATAACGTCCGCAGTTATTGAAATATCTTGTGTGACATCATGCACAAAAGTGCACTTTATTTGTTTTAAACTATTGTAGTGGCGTTCTGTACAAAAAGTGCACTTTAATTTAGTGTTGTTTTGATATGTCATCTTGGTGACATCATGCACAAAAGTGCACTTATAGCTTGTTTTAAAATGTCTCTGACAATCTTGCACTTTCTGTTTTGGAAATGACATGAATGTCTGTGCCACTGCTTAATAACTGTTTAATAAATACACTTTTGGTAAATTGACTTAGTTGTGGTTTCCCTCTCTGCATGAAAGTTTAAAATGAACATATATTAATGCAGTATGAACAAGAATGTTTTAATGTAGACACATAGAATCATCATACTGCTGTGATTATATGCATCAAGTGTTCATTCAAGGCTAAGGCAAAATATCGAGATATATATCATGTATCGTGACATGGCCCAAAAATATCGAGATATTAATAAAAGGCCATATCGCCCAGCCCTAGTCATAATTTAAAAAATGTCATTGATATTGATTTGATCCTTCAATGTCGGCTCTTCCTATCATTGTGAAGCAGAATTCACCAAGCGTTTGATTGTTCACCCACTAATAGTGAACGTGAGCTGGTTTTAGACCGTCGTGAGATAGGTTGGTTTTACTGATGATAGAAACTGCCCTGTGCCAAGCTTGTGGCATCGTATCCAAAAAGACTTGAGGCTGTATTTGCTGCCAAAGATGCATCAACAAAGTATTGAGCGAAGGCTGTGAATACTTATGTACATCTGACTTATTTCATGTTTAATTCCATGCCATAGTTCCATGCTTGACCAAGTAAGTTTTTGTTTATTCGTGTCACAGTAAGTGTTTATTTGTTTCATGCCCATAGTTTACGCCTTTGTGGTAGTTTTTTGTTCCTTATCCAAGTTTGTGTCTGCGCCTTGTGTTTGCACTTTTGTAGTATAATTAAAACATGTATTTACCTTCACGCCATGTCCGGTCCAGTCGATTTGCACCACAGGAAAACAATCCACGCAGTTTACTGCACCATAGTCCAAGTCTTGACAGCGCCTTATAGTCCAAAAAATACCGTAATCTGATTTTATCTTGATTTGGATTTCGGCTTCTTACGATCATGAAAATATTGTAATCCAAAGAAAGGGTTAAATAAAACAAATGAGGAGCGTATTAGTGAAAAAAGACACTGTGTACTAGAAGTTTGGGATCTCAATTGTTGCTACTTTTTATGTGAGTGAATTTGTCTTTGTGAGAAGGAACATTTTTTTGGTATTTTTAATAATTTTGCAAAATTAGAAAAAAATTGTATTAAATAATCAACATTGTCATTATGGGGTATTGTGTGTAGCATTTTGAGGACAAAAAAAGCTAAAAAAATAAAATACATTAAAAAGTGTATGTAATAAAAGGCACTATAATATAATACTGTTAACTTGTTCACATTGTTACACTGTCCTATATTCTTGTATTAAATATTGTCAAATTACACATACTGTAAGTTTGTAGAAAAATATGTTATGCATCCATCCATTTTTTACCGCTTGTCCCTCACGGGGTCGCAGTAAAAATATGTTATTTTTATTTTATGTTGTTATTTTTATTTGTTTATTATACAAGTCTATGTATACCATACAAGGTTTACATGAATGAGCATAGGTGTACTCCTATGCTCATTCATTCATTTATCATTAATAAAGGTATTACACATTTATTAGCAAACAACGTTTCTGTCAACTCTTACACTTTTATTATTTTTATTAGTGTAAAAGCTATCTACAAACTATTAACTCTACTAATACACGCCTTTAATCTTTTGATTTATTATTTTTTGTGATAAAAATGGTAAATATTAAAACCAGCAAGTGAACAAATTGAGAGTAATTGCTATGACACTGACAAAGGGTATAGGATTTAAAAAAACGTCTGCATCTTCCTGATCCTTTTTCGAACATGCTGATTGTGTGTACGTGTAAATGTGTGATGTAATCGTTAACTATTACCATTAAAATATCAGTCTTGTCTTTCATTTGTGGATGTGCCGATCGATCGGCCACCGGTTTTCGTGAAAAAGCTAAATAAACGGAATTTCTTAGTATCTTAAAGTATCATTATCAAGTATCATTATCACTGGAGGAAGAGGCTAAACATGTTACACACCAAGAGCAATCCAGGCGCAGGCATGCTAGTAGCTAAGCTAACGGCTAAGCTATAAATAAGTCCTTAGTTACTTTGAGTGTTAATGGAAGCAGAAGGTAAGCCTCTATTAACAGGAAATTAACAAAATAAGAGTCAAGAGAGAGAATAATTAAACTGTATATACACTATATACAGTATAGTAAAGAAAAATAACAATATAATAACATAACACAATACGTTAGGGGACAGTGGATCGATCCATAAATCGGCGGTGTCGATATTAAAGGTAGTATCAGTATATGCCCTGTATAAGTCGATAATTTTTTTTTCCCTCAAAAAAATTGTATGTTGTTTTTGCTCATCTTTACAAACTCCGGCAATAATTATCTGGACACAATTGGACCTTGAGGGCAAAAACTGAAGGATTTAAAAGATTAGTAGAGAGTCGTTTTAGTTTTTGTTACTGCGTACTATTGACTTTGATTTGCTCAAACAATTGGATGTAACAAAAGGGAATAAGAAAGTAATAGTAGAGATACTGTTAAATTGTCAATAACAGTCACCATAAATACAATGCAAAATGTACAGTTAATACATGTGATGGTATCGGTGTTGGTATCAGCCGATCTCACTCATGCATGATCCGAATCGGCAGCATATAACGCGGATCGGGACATGACTAGTTTTATTGTAATTATAATCATCATTGACAAATTGAGGGCAAAATCATCGATTTGAATTTGAATGACATTTTCGAATAAAAAGTGTCAATATTGGTAATACCGGTACCATAAGCGGGGGCACCGGATGGCATTCTGGATCCCGTGAAATACGTTTTTTTATTTGGCCCACAAAATAAGCCACCATGGGGCCAAATAAAGTTGGGAGTTCCAGCACTTTGACAAGGTGAGAAACACTTGAATTAAGACATAACTCCCATCCTCTCTCTTTCCACTTTAATAACAGTAAATATTATGTTTTTATCTTCATTTATCTATTTCATTTAACCCAACCAGAGTCTTCAATATATGTCAAAAGTGACATTAAATGCGCTTTTATCCCGACTCACACGTCAATTTCACATTGTGTCAAAACTAAAATGACTCTCGCTAAAATGTGTGCATGTTTTAAGGCGTCTGGAACGGATTAATTGGATTTAAAGGACTTCTTACGAGAAAAATTGCTGCGGTTTTTTGGGATCGATGAGCAAAAATGTGCAGCATCGCCCACCACTACTTTAGATAGTACAAGCATAATCTGTTCCTGAGGAGGGGTTGTGTAAGGACAAAGGAAGGGAGGAAGTGCAGAGATTCATGTAATATTTGTAGGATGTGCACACACACACAATCACACACTGATACACAGTAAAAAAAACAAAAGTCTACTTGTCCTTGAATCACCCCTGCTTGACTATAAAGCACCAAAAAAAAACATCATGAAGGTGATGCTGAGGGTGAGCAAAGAGGATAAATTGGTACATAAAACACCTGCAGAGTTAACAAATGTACAACAATTGAGTACAACATAATGTGGCGCTATAAGCAAGTAAGGACAAGCATATGGACGAATTGTTACCTCACTGTTGTCTTCCAGGCTGTTGCTCTTCCCGAATAGGACCGGTGTACCGGGGGACAACAATGTTGTATTTCCGGCTTTAATGGCAGATAATTGTGTCCGCTCGTAAACGATAACCGGAAGGATTGAAGGTAAAACCCCGTAGTCTCCGAAGGAAAGCGGGCGGCGAGGAGTTGCCTGAGGAACCGGGAAAGTGTGTAAGTCCTCCGCGGAGCTGCCAAAGAATGAGGGAGAAGGCGGGGAGAGGAACTGTGGTGGAAGCTCCACTCCGCCGGCTGCTTTATGGATCGGCGTGCGTGTGCGTGTGTGTGTGCGTGTGCGTGTGCGCGCCAGAGGGAGAGAAAAGCGTGAGTGCGCGCGTTCCTTCCTTAATGCCACTCAAAACTTCATCGATGCGTGAATCGATCCAACTATTGATACCATTGGTTTGTGTCGGTATTGGATCGATACCGGCGTGGTCTGCTCGATATTTTTCAGTTATTTTCACGATTTGATTTTTGGTGCGTGTAAAATCGCTTCCGGACATGACCGCGATAAATGAGTTTCCACAATCATTGTTAGATTCAACCTCCACAGTTTTCATCCGAACGGAAATGTTCAAGTATCGAAATGTTGGAATCGTGAGCCCCCCTCAAAAAATGCTAAAAAATTTACCAGATTACCCAGAATTCCCGGGTTTGCGGGACATTTTGCCCATTTAAAATGAATGGGCCAATTTTCAAACGTGCACAACTCCCACATTTCTCATCCGAATTGAACCGCTCCACCATCCAAATAGATAGATAGATAGATAGATAGATAGATAGATAGATAGATAGATAGATAGATAGATAGATAGATAGATAGATAGATAGATAGATAGATAGATAGATAGATAGATAGATAGATAGATAGATAGATGGATAGGTCTTTATTGTCATTGCACAACTACAACGGAACTTTGTTTTCAGCACAAACCCGTTCAAGATTAGACAAACAAACAGTGTACAGGGTTACAGAACAGGAACGCTGATGGGTTACACCCCGTAAAAGATGGGAAAAAGGTAAAACGCTGGGGAGGGATGAGTTAAAAAATACAATCTAGACTGGGCTCCTAAGGGGGCCCAGTCTGAGTGGGAAAAAAACCTCCATAGCAAAGCACATATACATATTAAAACGTACATCTCAATCAATCAATCAATCAATGTTTATTTATATAGCCCTAAATCACAAGTGTCTCAAAGGGCTGTCTAAGCCACAACGACATCCTCGGTACAGAGCCCACATAAGGGCAAGGAAAAACTCACCCCAGTGGGACGTCGATGTGAATGACTATGAGAAACCTTGGAGAAGACCGCAGATGTGGGTAACCCCCCTCCCCGTCTAGGGGAGACCGAAAGCAATGGATGCCGAGTGGGTCTGACATAATATTGTGAAAGTCCAGTCCATAGTGGATCCAACATATCAGCGAAAGTCCAGTCCATAGTGGGGCCAGCAGGAAACCATCCCGAGCGGAGACGGTTCAGCAGCGCAGAGATGTCCCCAACTGATACACCGGCGAGCGGTCCAACCCGGGTCCCGACTCTGGACAGCCAGCACTTCATCCATGGCCACCGGACCTGTGTAACTCCCCCCTCCACAAGAGATAGGGGGGCAGAGGAGAAAAGAAAAGAAACGGCAGATCTGGTCTAAAAAGGGGGTCTATTTAAAGGTTAGAGTATACAAATGAGTTTTAAGATGGGACTTAAATGCTTCTACTGAGGTAGCATCTCTAACTGTTACCGGGAGGGCATTCCATAGTACTGGAGCCCGAATAAAAAATGCTCTATAGCCCGCAGACTTTTTTTGGGCTCTGGGAATCACTAATAAGCCGGAGTTCTTTGAACGCAGATTTCTTATCGGGACATATGGTACAATACAATCGGCAAGATAGGATGGAGCTAGACCGTGTAGTATTTTATACGCAAGTAGTAAAACCTTAAAGTCACATCTTAGGTGCACAGGAAGCCAGTGCAAGTGAGCCAGTATAGGCGTAATATGATCAAACTTTCTTGTTCTTGTCAAAAGTCTAGCAGCCGCATTTTGTACCAACTGTAATCTTTTAATGCTAGACATAGGGAGACCCGAAAATAATACGTTACAGTAATCGAGACGAGATGTAACGAACGCATGAATAATGATCTCAGCGTCGCTAGTGGACAAAATGGAACGAATTTTAGCGATATTACGGAGATGAAAGAAGGCCGTTTTAGCAGAGGTGGGACCAAGTCATTGCTTTGCAAGTCACAAGTAAGTCTCAAGTCTTTGCCCTCAAGTCTCGAGTCAAGTCCCGAGTCAAGACAGGCAAGTCCAGAGTCAAGTCCAAAGTCAAGACTAGAAAGTCTCAAGTCAAGTCCCAAGTCCTGCATTTTGAGTTTCGAGTCCTTTCAAGTCCTTTTAACCACAGACTAATATTTTTACACAGATTGTGTATGCTTTTAAAACGCTGTATTTATTTATTAAAACAAGTGCATTCGAAATTGCAGGGAAAAAAATGGTGCTGACATTGCAATTCATAATAGCAGTATTAACCAGTCATTTTAATAGTTTAAACAATTTTAAACATTTAACTCATTCCTTTACAGAATAAATACATTTGCAAAAACAAACATTAACATACTATTGGTTGTATTTTATGAAAATAACATTACCACAAAGTTGAGAAGGAGCAAAGATCTTCAATATTTGTATGTGAGAATCACAAAGAAATCTTCTGGGGGAGGATGACCCCCCTACAGGGGTTTGGTTTACAAACTTTCAGCCCCACCTAAAACAAAATTCACCAGCCGCCACTGATTATGATGCATTCTCATTTTAGGCAAAGTATAAGACAATACTTTCTTAACAGTATAATTGTAACCAGGAATAAGTCTTCAAGTAACAATATTCAAATACTAACATTGTTGGGTAAGACAGCATTTGGTTTTATTCTGAATGCAGTGAAACAGATTTGTGGTTTTAGCTGATATAAAGACTTTCAGGTGTTTATATATGTTTAAGTATTTGGCAGACGCTTTTATCCAAAGCGACATACATAAAAAATAGATATAAAACAATCACTGTAAACATTATCATTTAAGGGAAGAATGTAATACAAAATATCAATACAAAGTGTCAAGACAGAATAAACTCTCTGCTGCTGCAGCAACAGAGTTACAGTCTATAGGTCCCTAAAATATATAGATATCTAATGTATTCATACATTGTTTATGTAGGATATACGCATGTATATATAATCTAATCATATTGTTTCTTCAACTTAAAAATAGCTGACCGTTTTTTCCCCCCTTCTGTGGGATTATATTCCCAGTTTTGATCTCGGACGTCTGGTCATTTATAGCGTATAAGAATATTATATTACTGTTAAGCAAACTATGAATAATAAAAACGCCAAAACATGTGTCCGTTATCATAGCTACACGTATGACAAAAAAACGCGTGAAAATCAGTGGTATTCAGTGAGGTAAGATGAATTAAATTTGCTGACAGTTCATTGCTCCTGCCAAATGAATTGCACTGAGTGGAGCGGATCACCACTCCAAGATGGCGGCCCCGCGTCTCGTCTGCGCCAGTAGGCAGTAGCCCTCGATGCTGCGTACCCTTATAAGATGTCTATGGTTATAACGTTAGCAGTGAGTTTACAGCCTCACTGATTTAAATACACAGCAAATAAAAGTCGTGTTACTTAGCCAATAAACGTTATCTTACATTCAAAACTTACCCTTCTTTGTGCAACTTCAAATGTCGAACGAAGTTGGAAGTTGTTGCGTCTCCATCTGTAATATTCGAACTGCGTGATTTGCATACGGCAATTCGTTTTTTGTTGACCAAGTCGTAGTTTTAATACCCGAACGAAACCAACTTTGGCATAATTGTTTATCACTGCCGCATTGTTTGACAACTCATGTTCGGTGGTTGTCCTGCAATTGGATTGGATGAGAGCTGTGGGATGAAAACAACGTAGATTTAATTTGATTGGCTGTTGTACTGACAGCACACCAGCTGACAAGCAGCACACACGCTTATAGACACAGACGTATAAAATGAAAGATACGGAGCGCTCCCAAATAACTTTTTAAGGTTTGGGTTTTGGGGAAAGTAGCAAGTCATGTCAAGTCAAAAGCCTCAAGTCCAAGTGAAGTCACAAGTCATTGATGTTAAAGTCTAAGTCGAGTTGCAAGTCTCTTTACATTTTGTCAAGTCGAGTCTAAAGTCATCAAATTCATGACTCGAGTCTGACTCGAGTCCAAGTCATGTGACTCGAGTCCACACCTCTGCGTTTTAGTAACACTCTTAATGTGTGACTCAAACGAGAGAGTTGGGTCGAAGATAATACCTAGATTCTTTACCGAGTCGCCTTGTGTAATTGTTTGGTTGTCAAATGTTAAGGTGGTATTATTAAATAGGTGTTGGTGTCGAGCAGGACCGATAATCAGCATTTCCGTTTTCTTAGCCTTGAGTTGCAAAAAGTTAGCGGACATCCATTGTTTAATTTCATTAAGACACGCCTCCAGCTGACTACAATCCGGTGTGTTGGTCAGCTTTAGGGGCATGTAGAGTTGAGTGTCATCAACAAAACAGTGAAAGCTAACACCGTATTTGCGTATGATGTCACCTAGCGACAGCATGTAAATACTAAAGAGTGCAGGGCCAAGAACCGAACCCTGGGGAACTCCACACGTTACCTTAACATACTCTGAGGTCACATTGTTATGGGAGACGCACTGCATCCTGTCAGTAAGATAAGAGTTAAACCAAGATAAGGCTAAGTCTGAAATACCAATACGTGCTTTGATACGCTCTAATAAAATATTATGATCGGCGGTATCGAAAGCGGCGCTAAGATCAAGAAGCAGCAACATAGATGACGCATCAGCATCCATCGTTAGCAATAGATCATTAGTCATTTTTGTGAGGGCTGTCTCCGTAGAGTGATTTGCCCTGAAACCGGATTGAAAAGGTTCACAGAGATTGTTAGACACTAAGTGTTCATTCAGCTGCTGTGCAACCATTTTTTCGAGAATTTTCGAAATAAACGGAAGGTGGGACACCGGTCGGTAGTTTACCATGAGGTCAGGATCGAGGTTAGGTCTCTTGAGCAGAGGATGAATAACCGCTTTTTTGAGATATCTAGCAACAGAGGGAAGGGAGTGCGAGGTCATGATGGTAGGCCGCAGCTCTCAGGCGCTGACCATCCATTCATCACCCCTATGGGATTTGCGTCGAGGGCGTTGGGTTGGGGGGGTGGGGTGTGATGGTGTGGCATATATTTTTTGTGGTTGCAAGTGTGTATGTAAGCCCGTAGTGTGTCTCTGTTCCGCGGCCTTGATGTTTGTGCAGTCGCTAGTCCAAAGTCAACAACAACAGGTGTGTGTCCATGAGAGACAGGAAGGGTGTTTGTTGTGAATTTCAAATAAATTCCAGGAATTCCCAGTTTTCCAAAGACCTATTTTCACCTCTGCCTAGAAAGTTTTCACAGTCCAATCTTTCAACCATCAACCCACACTACTCTTCCAATAGAACATGTTTTCCCTTTCCCCAAATTCCCAGTTTTTCCCTGAATTTCCAGGAATTTTCTCTCTATTGACAATGAATGGGAAATATAAAATCTACTGCATATCCCACATTTCTAATCCGATTTGAACCACTCCACCATCCACACACTCCACTCACCTTGGACAGTCAAACTACCATTTCAAAAAAATTCCAGGGATTCCCTGTTTTCCAAAGACCTATTTTCGCCTCTTCCTGGAAAGTTTTCACAGTCCACATTTTTCAACCTGTTGCGCCATTTTTAAACTAGATTCCGACCTTTCAAGCATCAACCCACACTACTCTTCCGATATATCGAACGCAAAACATGTTTTCCCTTTCCCCAAATTCCCGTTTTTCCCGGAATTTCCAGGAATTTTCTCTCTATTGACAATGAATGGGAAATATAAAATCTACTGCATATCCCACATTTCTAATCCGATTTGAACCACTCCACCACCCACACACTCCATTCACCTTGCACAAACTACTATTTAAAAAAAATTCCAGGAATTTCTGTTTTTTTACGGACCTATTTTTACCTCTTCCTAGAAAGTTTTCACAGTGCACATTTTTCAACCGTTTTTGACCATGCCACCTTCAAAACATACCTCTTAGTTGAGACAGGAAACACTCCTATTTTTTCCGTACAAATTCCCGATTCCAGCAATTCCAAAATACCCACTCTCAATTCAAACTGTTACTACGTGAACATTTTTTAACTGATTTGAAAAATTCCGACACCGGCTCATTCATATCATCTCGGACAGTTGTGCTTGTATCAATATTTTCATAAATTCCCAGTTTTTACGAAATTTCCAAATTTCCAGGAAATGTTCGTTCAAATGAATGGACGTATTCATAGTTCTTCAATGCCCTAAATTATCAAATTGTTTCGCGATTTTTAAACCAGATTCCGACCTTTTAACCATCAACCCACACTACTCTTCCGATATATCGAACGCAAAACATGTTTTCCCTTTCCCAAAATTCCCAGAATTTCCAGGAATGTTCTCTCTATTGACAATGAATGGGAAATATCAAATCTACTGCATATCCCACATTTCTAATCCGATTTGAACCACTCCACCATCCACACACTCCACTCACCCTGGACATTCAAGCATTTCAGTTCCACTAACGCATATACTGTATATATAGGGCATTCACACGCAATTCCTACTGA